>NW_018742992.1:0-33947 GCF_001683475.1 Chenopodium quinoa | reverse complement strand
TCCTACATTTCTTGTCTAGTGAACTCATAAATAGTCATAACATGTCTTTATCACTTATTTATATAAGGCTTGAAATTACAAGAAAATAGCAATTAAGGGTTTTAGAACGCATTTTCAACCAAAATGGCCCGAGTAAGGCCATTTTGACTACTAGGATGCCTATTTCCTACATTTCTTGTCAAGTGAACTCATAAATAGTCATAAAATGTCTTTATCACTTATTTATAGGTAAAGGCTTGAAATTACAAGAAAATAGCAATTAAGGGGTTTTAGAACGCATTTTCAACCAAAATGGCCCGAGTAAGGCCATTTTGACTACTAGGATGCCTATTTCCTACATTTCTTGTCAAGTGAACTCATAAATAGTCATAACATGTCTTTATCACTTATTTATAGGTGGCAAGGCTTGAAATTAAAAGAAAATAGCAATTAAGGGGTTTTAGAACGCATTTTCAACCAAAATGGCCCGAGTAAGGCCATTTTGACTACTAGGATGCCTATTTCCTACATTTCTTGTCAAGTGAACTCATAAATAGTCATAACATGTCTTTATCACTTATTTACAAGGCTTGAAATTACAAGAAAATAGCAATTAAGGGTTTTAGAACGCATTTTCAACCAAAATAGTAAGGCCATTTTGACTACTAGATGCCTATTTCCTACATTTCTTGTCAAGTGAACTCATAAATAGTCATAAAATGTCTTTATCACTTATTTAAAGGCTTTAAATTACAAGAAATAGCAATTAAGGGGTTTTAGAACGCATTTCAACCAAAATGGCCCGAGTAAGGCCATTTTGACTACTAGGATGCCTATTTCCTACATTTCTTGTCAAGTGAACTCATAAATAGTCATAACATGTCTTTATCACTTATTTATAGGTGGAAGGCTTGAAATTACAAAAATAGCAATTAAGGGGTTTTAGAACGCATTTTCAACCAAAATGGCCCGAGTAAGGCCATTTTGACTACTAGGATGCCTATTTCCTACATTTCTTGTCAAGTGAACTCATAAATAGTCATAACATGTCTTTATCACTTATTTATAGGGCCAAGGCTTGAAATTACAAGAAAATAGCAATTAAGGGTTTTAGAACGCATTTTCAACCAAAATGGCCCGAGTAAGGCCATTTTGACTACTAGGATGCCTATTTCCTACATTTCTTGTTAGTGAACTCATAAATAGTCATAAACATGTCTTATCACTTATTTATATTTGAAATTACCCAAGTGATTTATAAAGGCTTGAAATTAAAGAAAATAGCAATTAAGGGGTTTTTAGAACGCATTTTCAACCAAAATGGCCCGAGTAAGGCCATTTTGACTACTAGGATGCCTATTTCCTACATTTCTTGTCAAGTGAACTCATAAATAGTCATAACATGTCTTTATCACTTATTTATAGGTGGCAAGGCTTGAAATTACAAGAAAATAGCAATTAAGGGGTTTTAGAACGCATTTTCAACCAAAATGGCCCGAGTAAGGCCATTTTGACTACTAGGATGCCTATTTCCTACATTTCTTGTCAAGTGAACTCATAAATAGTCATAACATGTCTTTATCACTTATTTATAGGTGGAAAGGCTTGAAATTACAAGAAAATAGCAATTAAGGGGTTTTAGAACGCATTTTCAACCAAAATGGCCCGAGTAAGGCCATTTGACTACTAGGATGCCTATTTCCTACATTTCTTGTCAAGTGAACTCATAAATAGTCATAACATGTCTTTATCACTTATTTATAGTGGCAAGGCTTGAAATTACAAGAAAATAGCAATTAAGGGGTTTTAGAACGCATTTTCAACCAAAATGGCCCGAGTAAGGCCATTTTGACTACTAGGATGCCTATTTCCTACATTTCTTGTCAAGTGAACTCATAAATAGTCATAACATGTCTTTATCACTTATTTATACAAGGCTTGAAATTACAAGAAAATAGCAATTAAGGGTTTTAGAACGCATTTTCAACCAAAATGGCCCTAAGGCCATTTTGACTACTAGGATGCCTATTTCCTACATTTCTTGTCAAGTGAACTCATAAATAGTCATAACATGTCTTATCACTTATTTATAGGTGGTAAGGCTTGAAATTACAAGAAAATAGCAATTAAGGGGTTTTAGAACGCAATTTTCAACCAAAATGGCCCGAGTAAGGCCATTTTGACTACTAGGATGCCTATTTCCTACATTTCTTGTCAAGTGAACTCATAAATAGTCATAAAATGTCTTTATCACTTATTTATAGGTGGAAAGGCTTGAAATTACAAGAAAATAGCAATTAAGGGTTTTAGAACGCATTTTCAACCAAAATGGCCCGAGTAAGGCCATTTTGACTACTAGGATGCCTATTTCCTACATTTCTTGTCAAGTGAACTCATAAATAGTCATAACATGTCTTTATCACTTATTTATAGGTGGAAGGCTTGAAATTACAAGAAAATAGCAATTAAGGGGTTTTAGAACGCATTTTCAACCAAAATGGCCCGAGTAAGGCCATTTTGACTACTAGGAGCCTATTTCCTACATTTCTTGTCAAGTGAACTCATAAATAGTCATAACATGTCTTTATCACTTATTTATAGGAAGGCTTGAAATTACAAGAAAATAGCAATTAAAGGGTTTTAGAACGCATTTTCAACCAAAATGGCCCGAGTAGGCCATTTTGACTACTAGGATGCCTATTTCCTACATTTCTTGTCAAGTGAACTCATAAATAGTCATAAAATGTCTTTATCACTTATTTAGGTGGTAAGGCTTGAAATTACAAAAAATAGCAATTAAGGGGTTTTAGAACGCATTTTCAACCAAAATGGCCCGAGTAAGGCCATTTTGACTACTAGGATGCCTATTTCCTACATTTCTTGTCAAGTGAACTCATAATAGTCATAACATGTCTTATCACTTATTTATCAAGGCTTGAAATTACAAGAAAATAGCAATTAAGGGGTTTTAGAACGCAATTTCAACCAAAATGGCCCGAGTAAGGCCATTTTGACTACTAGGATGCCTATTTCCTACATTTCTTGTCAAGTGAACTCATAAATAGTCATAACATGTCTTTATCACTTATTTATAGGTGGCAAGGCTTGAAATTACAAAGAAAATAGCAATTAAGGGGTTTTAGAACATTTTCAACCAAAATGGCCCGAGTAGGCCATTTTGACTACTAGGATGCCTATTTCCTACATTTCTTGTCAAGTGAACTCATAAATAGTCATAACATTCTTTATCACTTATTTATAGGTGGCAAGGTTGAAATTACAAGAAAATAGCAATTAAGGTTTTAGAACGCATTTTCAACCAAAATGGCCCGAGTAAGGCCATTTTGACTACTAGGATGCCTATTTCCTACAGTGAACTCATAAATAGTAACATGTCTTTATCACTTATTTATATCTTGAAAGCACATGTCTTTATCAATTTATAAAGGCAAAAATAGCAATTAAGGGGTTTTAGAACGCATTTTCAACCAAAATGGCCCGAGTAAGGCCATTTTGACTACTAGGATGCCTATTTCCTACATTTCTTGTCAAGTGAACTCCATGTCTTTATCACTTATTTATAGGTGGTAAGGCTTGAAATTACAAGAAAATAGCAATTAAGGGGTTTTAGAACGCATTTTCAACCAAAATGGCCCGAGTAAGGCCATTTTGACTACTAGGATGCCTATTTCCTATTTCTTGTCAAGTGAACTCATAAATAGTCATAACATGTCTTTATCACTTATTTAAAGGCTTTGAAATTACAAGAAAATAGCAATTAAGGGGTTTTAGAACGCATTTTCAACCAAAATGGCCCGAGTAAGGCCATTTTGACTACTAGGATGCCTATTTCCTACATTTCTTGTCAAGTGAACTCATAAATAGTCATAACATGTCTTTATCACTTATTTATAGGTGGTAAGGCTTTGAAATTACAAGAAATAGCAATTAAGGGGTTTTAGAACGCATTTTCAACCAAAATGGCCCGAGTAAGGCCATTTTGACTACTAGGATGCCTATTTCCTACATTTCTTGTCAAGTGAACTCATAAATAGTCATAACATGTCTTTATCACTTATTTATAGGTGGCAAGGCTTGAAATTACAAGAAAATAGCAATTAAGGGGTTTTAGAACGCATTTTCAACCAAAATGGCCCGAGTAAGGCCATTTTGACTACTAGGATGCCTATTTCCTACATTTCTTGTCAAGTGAACTCATAAATAGTCATAACATGTCTTTATCACTTATTTATAGGTGGCTTGAAATTACAAGAAAATAGCAATTAAGGGTTTTAGAACGCATTTTCAACCAAAATGGCCCGAGTAGGCCATTTTGACTACTAGGATGCCTATTTCCTACATTTCTTGTCAAGTGAACTCATAAATAGTCATAAAATGTCTTTATCACTTATTTATATAAGGCTTGAAATTACAAGAAAATAGCAATTAAGGGGTTTTAGAACGCATTTTCAACCAAAATGGCCCGAGTAAGGCCATTTTGACTACTAGGATGCCTATTTCCTACATTTCTTGTCAAGTGAACTCATAAATAGTCATAACATGTCTTTATCACTTATTTATAGGTGGTAAGGCTTGAAATTACAAAAAATAGCAATTAAGGGTTTTAGAACGCATTTTCAACCAAAATGGCCCGAGTAGGCCATTTTGACTACTAGGATGCCTATTTCCTACATTCTTGTCTGAACTCATAAATAGTCATAAAAATCACTTATTTATAGTGGAAGGCTTGAAATTACAAGAAAATAGCAATTAAAGGGTTTTAGAACGCATTTTCAACCAAAATGGCCCGAGTAAGGCCATTTTGACTACTAGGATGCCTATTTCCTACATTTCTTGTCAAGTGAACTCATAATAGTCATAACATGTCTTTATCACTTATTTATAAAGGCTTGAAATTACAAGAAATAGCAATTAAGGGTTTTAGAACGCATTTTCAACAAAATGGCCCGAGTAAGGCCATTTTTGACTACTAGGATGCCTATTTCCTACATTTCTTGTCAAGTGAACTCATAAATAGTCATAACATGTCTTTATCACTTATTTATAGGTGGCAAGGCTTGAAATTACAAGAAAATAGCAATTAAGGGGTTTTAGAACGCATTTTCAACCAAAATGGCCCGAGTAAGGCCATTTTGACTACTAGGATGCCTATTTCCTACATTTCTTGTCAAGTGAACTCATAAATAGTCATAACATGTCTTTATCACTTATTTATAAGGCTTGAAATTACAAGAAAATAGCAATTAAGGGGTTTTAGAACGCATTTTCAACCAAAATGGCCCGAGTAAGGCCATTTTGACTACTAGGATGCCTATTTCCTACATTTCTTGTCAAGTGAACTCATAAATAGTCTAACATGTCTTTATCACTTATTTATAGGGCAAGGCTTGAAATTACAAGAAAATAGCAATTAAGGGTTTTTAGAACGCATTTTCAACCAAAATGGCCCGAGTAAGGCCATTTTGACTACTAGGATGCCTATTTCCTACATTTCTTGTCAAGTGAACTCATAAATAGTCATAAAATGTCTTTATCACTTATTTATAGGTGGCAAGGCTTGAAATTACAAGAAAATAGCAATTAAGGGGTTTTAGAACGCATTTTCAACCAAAATGGCCCGAGTAAGGCCATTTTGACTACTAGGATGCCTATTTCCTACATTTCTTGTCAAGTGAACTCATAAATAGTCATAAATGTCTTTATCACTTATTTATAGGTGGCTAAGGCTTGAAATTACAAGAAAATAGCAATTAAGGGTTTTAGAACGCATTTTCAACCAAAATGCCCGAGTAAGGCCATTTTGACTACTAGGATGCCTATTTCCTACATTTCTTGTCAAGTGAACTCATAAATAGTCATAACATGTCTTATCACTTATTTATAGGTGGAAGGCTTGAAATTACAAGAAAATAGCAATTAAGGGGTTTTAGAACGCAATTTCAACCAAAATGGCCCGAGTAAGGCCATTTTGACTACTAGGATGCCTATTTCCTACATTTCTTGTCAAGTGAACTCATAAATAGTCATAACATGTCTTTATCACTTATTTATAGGTGGCTAAGGCTTGAAATTACAAGAAAATAGCAATTAAGGGTTTTAGAACGCATTTTCAACCAAAATGGCCCGAGTAGGCCATTTTGACTACTAGGATGCCTATTTCCTACATTTCTGTCAAGTGAACTCATAAATAGTCATAACATGTCTTTATCACTTATTTATAGGTGAGGCTTGAAATACAAGAAAAGCAATTAAGGGTTTTAGAACGCATTTTCAACCAAAATGGCCCGAGTAAGGCCATTTTGACTACTAGGATGCCTATTTCCTACATTTCTTGTCAAGTGAACTCATAAATAGTCATAAAATGTCTTTATCACTTATTTATAGGTGGCTAAAGCTTGAAATTACAAGAAAATAGCAATTAAGGGGTTTTAGAACGCATTTTCAACCAAAATGGCCCGAGTAAGGCCATTTTGACTACTAGGATGCCTATTTCCTACATTTCTTGTCAAGTGAACTCATAAATAGTCATAAAATGTCTTTATCACTTATTTATTAAGGCTTGAAATTACAAAAAATAGCAATTAAGGGTTTTAGAACGCATTTTCAACCAAAATGGCCCGAGTAGGCCATTTTGAGGATGCCTATTTCCTACATTTCTTGTCTGAACTCATAATAGTCATAACAATCACAAGGCTTGAAATTAAAGAAAATAGCAATTAAAGGGTTTTAGAACGCATTTTCAACCAAAATGGCCCGAGTAAGGCCATTTTGACTACTAGGATGCCTATTTCCTACATTTCTTGTCAAGTGAACTCATAAATAGTCATAACATGTCTTTATCACTTATTTATAAAGGCTTGAAATTACAAGAAAATAGCAATTAAGGGTTTTAGAACGCATTTTCAACCAAAATGGCCCGAGTAAGGCCATTTTGACTACTAGGATGCCTATTTCCTACATTTCTTGTCAAGTGAACTCATAAATAGTCATAACATGTCTTTATCACTTATTTATATAAGGCTTGAAATTACAAGAAAATAGCAATTAAGGGGTTTTAGAACGCATTTTCAACCAAAATGGCCCGAGTAAGGCCATTTTGACTACTAGGATGCCTATTTCCTACATTTCTTGTCAAGTGAACTCATAAATAGTCATAACATGTCTTTATCACTTATTTATAAGGCTTGAAATTACAAGAAAATAGCAATTAAGGGTTTTAGAACGCATTTTCAACCAAAATGGCCCGAGTAAGGCCATTTTGACTACTAGGATGCCTATTTCCTACATTTCTTGTCAAGTGAACTCATAAATAGTCATAACATGTCTTTATCACTTATTTATAGGTGGAAGGCTTGAAATTACAAGAAAATAGCAATTAAGGGGTTTTAGAACGCATTTTCAACCAAAATGGCCCGAGTAAGGCCATTTTGACTACTAGGATGCCTATTTCCTACATTTCTTGTCAAGTGAACTCATAAATAGTCATAACATGTCTTTATCACTTATTTATAAGGCTTGAAATTACAAGAAAATAGCAATTAAGGGTTTTAGAACGCATTTTCAACCAAAATGGCCCGAGTAAGGCCATTTTGACTACTAGGATGCCTATTTCCTACATTTCTTGTCAAGTGAACTCATAAATAGTCATAAATGTCTTTATCACTTATTTATAGGTGGAAAGCTTGAAATTACAAGAAATAGCAATTAAGGGGTTTTAGAACGCAATTTTCAACCAAAATGGCCCGAGTAAGGCCATTTTGACTACTAGGATGCCTATTTCCTACATTTCTTGTCAAGTGAACTCATAAATAGTCATAACATGTCTTTATCACTTATTTATAGGTGGCAAGGCTTGAAATTACAAAAAAATAGCAATTAAGGGTTTTAGAACGCATTTTCAACCAAAATGGCCCGAGTAGGCCATTTTGACTACTAGGATGCCTATTTCCTACATTTCTTGTCAAGTGAACTCATAAATAGTCATAACATGTCCACTTATTTATAAAAGGCTTGAAATTACAAGAAAATAGCAATTAAGGGTTTTAGAACGCTTTTCAACCAAAATGGCCCGAGTAGGCCATTTTGACTACTAGGATGCCTATTTCCTACATTTCTTGTCAAGTGAACTCATAATAGGTGGAAGGCTTGAAATTAAAAGAAAATAGCAATTAAGGGTTTTAGAACGCATTTTCAACCAAAATGGCCCGAGTAAGGCCATTTTGACTACTAGGATGCCTATTTCCTACATTTCTTGTCAAGTGAACTCATAAATAGTCATAAATGTCTTTATCACTTATTTATAGGCTTGAAATTACAAAAAATAGCAATTAAGGGTTTTGGAACGCATTTTCAACAAAATGGCCCGAGTAGGCCATTTTTACTACTAGGATGCCTATTTCCTACATTTCTTGTCAAGTGAACTCATAAATAGTCATAAAATGTCTTTATCACTTATTTATAGGTGGTAAGGCTTGAAATTACAAGAAAATAGCAATTAAGGGGTTTTAGAACGCATTTTCAACCAAAATGGCCCGAGTAAGGCCATTTTGACTACTAGGATGCCTATTTCCTACATTTCTTGTCAAGTGAACTCATAAATAGTCATAACATGTCTTTATCACTTATTTATAGGTTAAGGCTTGAAATTACAAGAAAATAGCAATTAAGGGGTTTTTAGAACGCATTTTCAACCAAAATGGCCCGAGTAGGCCATTTTGACTACTAGGATGCCTATTTCCTACATTTCTTGTCAAGTGAACTCATAAATAGTCATAACATGTCTTTATCACTTATTTATAGTGGAAGGCTTGAAATTACAAGAAAATAGCAATTAAGGGTTTTAGAACGCATTTTCAACCAAAATGGCCCGAGTAAGGCCATTTTGACTACTAGGATGCCTATTTCCTACATTTCTTGTCAAGTGAACTCATAAATAGTCATAACATGTCTTTATCACTTATTTATAGGTGGAAGGCTTGAAATTACAAAAAAAATAGCAATTAAGGGTTTTAGAACGCATTTTCAACCAAAATGGCCCGAGTAAGGCCATTTGACTACTAGGATGCCTATTTCCTACATTTCTTGTCAAGTGAACTCATAATAGTCATAACAATCACAGGCTTGAAATTACAAGAAATAGCAATTAAAGGGTTTTAGAACGCATTTTCAACCAAAATGGCCCGAGTAAGGCCATTTTGACTACTAGGATGCTATTTCCTACATTTCTTGTCAAGTGAACTCATAAATAGTCATAACATGTCTTTATCACTTATTTATATAAGGCTTGAAATTACAAAAATAGCAATTAAGGGGTTTTAGAACGCATTTTCAACCAAAATGGCCCGAGTAGGCCATTTTTGACTACTAGGATGCCTATTTCCTACATTTCTTGTCAGTGAACTCATAAATAGTCATAAAATGTCTTTATCACTTATTTATAGTGGAAGGCTTGAAATTACAAGAAAATAGCAATTAAGGGGTTTTAGAACGCATTTTCAACCAAAATGGCCCGAGTAAGGCCATTTTGACTACTAGGATGCCTATTTCCTACATTTCTTGTCAAGTGAACTCATAAATAGTCATAACATGTCTTTATCACTTATTTATAGGTTAAGGCTTGAAATTACAAGAAAATAGCAATTAAGGGGTTTTAGAACGCATTTTCAACCAAAATGGCCCGAGTAAGGCCATTTTGACTACTAGGATGCCTATTTCCTACATTTCTTGTCAAGTGAACTCATAAAATAGTCATAACATGTCTTTATCACTTATTTATAGTGGCAAGGCTTGAAATTACAAGAAAATAGCAATTAAGGGTTTTAGAACGCATTTTCAACCAAAATGGCCCGAGTAAGGCCATTTTGACTACTAGGATGCCTATTTCCTACATTTCTTGTCAAGTGAACTCATAAATAGTCATAACATGTCTTTATCACTTATTTATAAAGGCTTGAAATTACAAGAAAATAGCAATTAAGGGGTTTTAGAACGCATTTTCAACCAAAATGGCCCGAGTAAGGCCATTTTGACTACTAGGATGCCTATTTCCTACATTTCTTGTCAAGTGAACTCATAAATAGTCATAACATGTCTTTATCACTTATTTATAGGTGGCTAAGGCTTGAAATTACAAGAAAATAGCAATTAAGGGGTTTTAGAACGCATTTTCAACCAAAATGGCCCGAGTAAGGCCATTTTGACTACTAGGACTATTCCTACATTTCTTGTCTGAACTCATAAATAGTCAACATGTCTTTATCACTTATTTATAAGGCTTGAAATTACAAGAAAATAGCAATTAAGGGTTTTAGAACGCATTTTCAACCAAAATGGCCCGAGTAAGGCCATTTTGACTACTAGGATGCCTATTTCCTACATTTCTTGTCAAGTGAACTCATAAATAGTCATAAAATGTCTTTATCACTTATTTATAGGTGGAAGGCTTGAAATTACAAGAAATAGCAATTAAGGGGTTTAGAACGCATTTTCAACCAAAATGGCCCGAGTAAGGCCATTTTGACTACTAGGATGCCTATTTCCTACATTTCTTGTCAAGTGAACTCATAAATAGTCATAAAATGTCTTTATCACTTATTTATAGGTGGCTAAGGCTTGAAATTACAAAAAAATAGCAATTAAGGGTTTTAGAACGCATTTTCAACCAAAATGGCCCGAGTAAGGCCATTTTGACTACTAGGATGCCTATTTCCTACATTTCTTGTCAAGAACTCATAAATAGTCATAACATGTCTTTATCACTTATTTATAGTGGCTAAGGCTTGAAATTACAAGAAAATAGCAATTAAGGGTTTTTCGCATTTTCAACCAAAATGGCCCCGAGTAAGGCCATTTTGACTACTAGGATGCCTATTTCCTACATTTCTTGTCAAGTGAACTCATAAATAGTCATAACATGTCTTTATCACTTATTTATAAGGCTTAAATTACAAAAATAGCAATTAAGGGGTTTTAGAACGCAATTTCAACCAAAATGGCCCGAGTAAGGCCATTTTGACTACTAGGATGCCTATTTCCTACATTTCTTGTCAAGTGAACTCATAAATAGTCATAACATGTCTTTATCACTTATTTATAGGTGGCAAGGCTTGAAATTACAAGAAAATAGCAATTAAGGGGTTTTAGAACGCATTTTCAACCAAAATGGCCCGAGTAGGCCATTTTGACTACTAGGATTCTATTTCCTACATTTCTTGTCAAGTGAACTCATAAATAGTCATAACATGTCTTTATCACTTATTTATAAGGCTTGAAATTACAAGAAAATAGCAATTAAGGGTTTTAGAACGCATTTTCAACCAAAATGGCCCGAGTAAGGCCATTTTGACTACTAGGATGCCTATTTCCTACATTTCTTGTCAAGTGAACTCATAAATAGTCATAAAATGTCTTTATCACTTATTTATAGGTGGCAAGGCTTGAAATTACAAGAAAATAGCAATTAAGGGGTTTTAGAACGCATTTTCAACCAAAATGGCCCGAGTAAGGCCATTTTGACTACTAGGATGCCTATTTCCTACATTTCTTGTCAAGTGAACTCATAAATAGTCATAAAATGTCTTTATCACTTATTTATAGGTGGAAGGCTTGAAATTACAAAAAAATAGCAATTAAGGGTTTTAGAACGCATTTTCAACCAAAATGGCCCGAGTAAGGCCATTTTGACTACTAGGATGCCTATTTCCTACATTTCTTGTCAATGAACTCATAATAGTATAAGTGGCAAGGCTTGAAATTAAAGAAAATAGCAATTAAAGGGTTTTAGAACGCATTTTCAACCAAAATGGCCCGAGTAAGGCCATTTTGACTACTAGGATGCCTATTTCCTACATTTCTTGTCAAGTGAACTCATAAATAGTCATAACATGTCTTTATCACTTATTTATAAGCTTGAAATTACAAGAAAATAGCAATTAAGGGTTTTAGAACGCATTTTCAAACAAAATGGCCCGAGTAAGGCCATTTTGACTACTAGGATGCCTATTTCCTACATTTCTTGTCAAGTGAACTCATAAATAGTCATAACATGTCTTTATCACTTATTTATAAAGGCTTGAAATTACAAGAAAATAGCAATTAAGGGGTTTTAGAACGCATTTTCAACCAAAATGGCCCGAGTAGGCCATTTTGACTACTAGGATGCCTATTTCCTACATTTCTTGTCAAGTGAACTCATAAATAGTCATAACATGTTTATCACTTATTTATAAGGCTTGAAATTACAAGAAAATAGCAATTAAGGGTTTTAGAACGCATTTTCAACCAAAATGGCCCGAGTAAGGCCATTTTGACTACTAGGATGCCTATTTCCTACATTTCTTGTCAAGTGAACTCATAAATAGTTAAACATGTCTTTATCACTTATTTATAGGTGGCAAGGCTTGAAATTACAAGAAAATAGCAATTAAGGGGTTTTAGAACGCATTTTCAACCAAAATGGCCCGAGTAAGGCCATTTTGACTACTAGGATTCTATTTCCTACATTTCTTGTCAAGTGAACTCATAAATAGTCATAACATGTCTTTATCACTTATTTATAGGTGGAAGGCTTGAAATTACAAGAAAATAGCAATTAAGGGTTTTAGAACGCATTTTCAACCAAAATGGCCCGAGTAAGGCCATTTTGACTACTAGGATGCCTATTTCCTACATTTCTTGTCAAGTGAACTCATAATAGTCATAAAATGTCTTTATCACTTATTTATAGGTGGCAAGGCTTGAAATTACAAGAAAATAGCAATTAAGGGGTTTTAGAACGCAATTTCAACCAAAATGGCCCGAGTAAGGCCATTTTGACTACTAGGATGCCTATTTCCTACATTTCTTGTCAAGTGAACTTATAAATAGTCATAACATGTCTTTATCACTTATTTATAGGTGGCAAGGCTTGAAATTTAGCTTAGAAATTAATATGGTCCGAAACCAATTGGGTTTTAGAACGCTTTTCAACCAAAATGGCCCGAGTAGGCCATTTTGACTAGGATGCCTATTTCCTACATTTCTTGTCAAGTGAACTCATAATAGAAAGGCTTGAAATTACAAGAAAATAGCAATTAAAGGGTTTTAGAACGCATTTTCAACCAAAATGGCCCGAGTAAGGCCATTTTGACTACTAGGATGCCTATTTCCTACATTTCTTGTCAAGTGAACTCATAAATAGTCATAACATGTCTTTATCACTTATTTATAGCAAGCTTGAAATTACAAGAAAATAGCAATTAAGGGGTTTTAGAACGCATTTTCAACCAAAATGGCCCGAGTAAGGCCATTTTGACTACTAGGATGCCTATTTCCTACATTTCTTGTCAAGTGAACTCATAAATAGTCATAAAATGTCTTTATCACTTATTTATAGGTGGCAAGGCTTGAAATTACAAGAAAATAGCAATTAAGGGGTTTTAGAACGCATTTTCAACCAAAATGGCCCGAGTAAGGCCATTTTGACTACTAGGATGCCTATTTCCTACATTTCTTGTCAAGTGAACTCATAAATAGTCATAACATGTCTTTATCACTTATTTATAGGTTAAGGCTTGAAATTACAAGAAAATAGCAATTAAGGGGTTTTAGAACGCATTTTCAACCAAAATGGCCCGAGTAAGGCCATTTTGACTACTAGGATGCCTATTTCCTACATTTCTTGTCAAGTGAACTCATAAATAGTCATAACATGTCTTTATCACTTATTTATAGTGGCTAAGGCTTGAAATTACAAGAAAATAGCAATTAAGGGGTTTTAGAACGCATTTTCAACCAAAATGGCCCGAGTAAGGCCATTTTGACTACTAGGATGCCTATTTCCTACATTTCTTGTCAAGTGAACTCATAAATAGTCATAACATGTCTTTATCACTTATTTATAGGTGGCAAGGCTTGAAATTACAAGAAAATAGCAATTAAGGGGTTTTAGAACGCATTTTCAACCAAAATGGCCCGAGTAGGCCATTTTGACTACTAGGATGCCTATTTCCTACATTTCTTGTCAAGTGAACTCATAAATAGTCATAACATGTCTTATTACTTATTTATAAGGCTTGAAATTACAAGAAAATAGCAATTAAGGGTTTTAGAACGCATTTTCAACCAAAATGGCCCGAGTAAGGCCATTTTGACTACTAGGATGCCTATTTCCTACATTTCTTGTCAAGTGAACTCATAAATAGTCATAACATGTCTTTATCACTTATTTATAGGTTAAGGCTTGAAATTACAAGAAAATAGCAATTAAAGGGTTTTAGAACGCATTTTCAACCAAAATGGCCCGAGTAGGCCATTTTGACTACTAGGATGCCTATTTCCTACATTTCTTGTCAAGTGAACTCATAAATAGTAATAACATGTCTTTATCACTTATTTATAGGTGGCAAGGCTTGAAATTACAAAAAAATAGCAATTAAGGGGTTTTAGAACGCATTTTCAACCAAAATGGCCCGAGTAAGGCCATTTTGACTACTAGGATGCCTATTTCCTACATTTCTTGTCAAGTGAACTCATAAATAGTCATAAAATGTTTATCACTTATTTATAGGTGGCAAGGCTTGAAATTACAAGAAAATAGCAATTAAGGGGTTTTAGAACGCATTTTCAACCAAAATGGCCCGAGTAAGGCCATTTTGACTACTAGGATGCCTATTTCCTACATTTCTTGTCAAGTGAACTCATAAATAGTCATAACATGTCTTTATCACTTATTTATAGGCCAAGGCTTGAAATTACAAGAAAATAGCAATTAAGGGTTTTTAGAACGCATTTTCAACCAAAATGGCCCGAGTAAGGCCATTTTGACTACTAGGATGCCTATTTCCTACATTTCTTGTCAAGTGAACTCATAAATAGTCATAACATGTCTTTATCACTTATTTATAGGAAGGCTTGAAATTACAAAAATAGCAATTAAGGGTTTTAGAACGCATTTTCAACCAAAATGGCCCGAGTAGGCCATTTTGACTACTAGGATGCCTATTTCCTACATTTCTTGTCAAGTGAACTCATAAATAGTCATAACATGTCTTTATCACTTATTTATAGGTGGCAAGGCTTGAAATTACAAAAAAATAGCAATTAAGGGGTTTTAGAACGCATTTTCAACCAAAATGGCCCGAGTAGGCCATTTTGGGATGCCTATTTCCTACATTTCTTGTCAAGTGAACTCATAAATAGTCATAACAATCCTAAGGCTTGAAATTGAAATAGCAATTAAAGGTTTTAGAACTTTTCAACCAAAATGGCCCGAGTAGGCCATTTTGACTAGGATGCCTATTTCCTACATTTCTTGTCAAGTGAACTCATAAATAGTCATAACATGTCCAAGGCTTTGAAATTACAAGAAAATAGCAATTAAAGGGTTTTAGAACGCATTTTCAACCAAAATGGCCCGAGTAAGGCCATTTTGACTACTAGGATGCCTATTTCCTACATTTCTTGTCAAGTGAACTCATAAATAGTCATAACATGTCTTTATCACTTATTTATATAAGGCTTGAAATTACAAGAAAATAGCAATTAAGGGGTTTTTAGAACGCATTTTCAACCAAAATGGCCCGAGTAGGCCATTTTGACTACTAGGATGCCTATTTCCTACATTTCTTGTCAAGTGAACTCATAAATAGTCATAAAATGTCTTTATCACTTATTTATAGGTGGCAAGGCTTGAAATTACAAGAAAATAGCAATTAAGGGTTTTAGAACGCATTTTCAACCAAAATGGCCCGAGTAAGGCCATTTTGACTACTAGGATGCCTATTTCCTACATTTCTTGTCAAGTGAACTCATAAATAGTCATAACATGTCTTTATCACTTATTTATAGGTTAAGGCTTGAAATTACAAGAAAATAGCAATTAAGGGGTTTTTAGAACGCATTTTCAACCAAAATGGCCCGAGTAAGGCCATTTTGACTACTAGGATGCCTATTTCCTACATTTCTTGTCAAGTGAACTCATAAATAGTCATAACATGTCTTTATCACTTTTTTATAGTGGCAAGGCTTGAAATTAAAAGAAAATAGCAATTAAGGGTTTTAGAACGCATTTTCAACCAAAATGGCCCGAGTAGGCCATTTTGACTACTAGGATGCCTATTTCCTACATTTCTTGTCAAGTGAACTCATAAATAGTCATAACATGTCTTTATCACTTATTTATAGTAAGGCTTGAAATTACAAGAAAATAGCAATTAAGGGGTTTTAGAACGCATTTTCAACCAAAATGGCCCGAGTAAGGCCATTTTGACTACTAGGATGCCTATTTCCTACATTTCTTGTCAAGTGAACTCATAAATAGTCATAAAATGTCTTTATCACTTATTTATAGGTGGCTAAGGCTTGAAATTACAAAAAAATAGCAATTAAGGGGTTTTAGAACGCATTTTCAACCAAAATGGCCCGAGTAAGGCCATTTTGACTACTAGGATGCCTATTTCCTACATTTCTTGTCAAGTGAACTCATAAATAGTCATAACATGTCTTTATCACTTATTTATAGGTGGCAAGGCTTGAAATTACAAGAAAATAGCAATTAAGGGTTTTAGAACGCATTTTCAACCAAAATGGCCCGAGTAGGCCATTTTGACTACTAGGATGCCTATTTCCTACATTTCTTGTCAAGTGAACTCATAAATAGTCATAACATGTAATCACTTATTTATAGTGGTAAGGCTTGAAATTACAAGAAAATAGCAATTAAGGGTTTTAGAAC
This sequence comes from Chenopodium quinoa, assembly GCF_001683475.1. Taxonomy (NCBI): domain Eukaryota; kingdom Viridiplantae; phylum Streptophyta; class Magnoliopsida; order Caryophyllales; family Amaranthaceae; genus Chenopodium; species Chenopodium quinoa. The sequence continues at coordinate 17,236 of NW_018742992.1, read as the reverse complement.
GCATTTTCAACCAAAATCCCCCCTACCATTACAGGCAGTTAATAAACATGTCTTTATCACTTATTTATAGGTGGCAAGGCTTGAAATTACAAGAAAATAGCAATTAAGGGGTTTTAGAACGCATTTTCAACCAAAATGGCCCGAGTAAGGCCATTTTGACTACTAGGATGCCTATTTCCTACATTTCTTGTCAAGTGAACTCATAAATAGTCTAAATGTCTTTATCACTTATTTATATAAGGCTTGAAATTATAGCATCTTCCCATAGTACCTAGGACAACTAGTCTAACATGTTATTATAAAGGCTTGAAATTACAAGAAAATAGCAATTAAGGGTTTTTAGAACGCATTTTCAACCAAAATGGCCCGAGTAAGGCCATTTTGACTACTAGGATGCCTATTTCCTACATTTCTTGTCAAGTGAACTCATAAATAGTCATAACATGTCTTTATCACTTATTTATAGGTGGCTAAGGCTTGAAATTACAAGAAAATAGCAATTAAGGGGTTTTAGAACGCATTTTCAACCAAAATGGCCCGAGTATGGCCATTTTGACTACTAGGATTCTATTTCCTACATTTCTTGTCAATTGAACTCATAAATAGTCGTAACATGTTTATCACTTATTTATAAGGCTTGAAATACAAGAAAATAGCAATTAAGGGTTTTAGAACGCATTTTCAACCAAAATGGCCCGAGTAGGCCATTTTGACTACTAGGATGCCTATTTCCTACATTTCTTGTCAAGTGAACTCATAAATAGTCATAAAATGTCTTTATCACTTATTTATAGTGGCTAAAGCTTGAAATTACAAGAAATAGCAATTAAGGGGTTTTGAACGCAATTTCAACCAAAATGGCCCGAGTAAGGCCATTTTGACTACTAGGATGCCTATTTCCTACATTTCTTGTCAAGTAAACTCATAAATAGTCATAAAATGTCTTTATCACTTATTTATAGGTGGCTAAGGCTTGAAATTACACAAAAAAATAGCAATTAAGGTGTTTTAGAACACATTTTCAACAAAATGGCCCGAGTATGGCCATTTTGTCTACTAGGATGCCTATTTCCTACATTTCTTGTCAAGTGAACTCATAATAGTCATAACAATCACATATATATAAGTGGCTAAGGCTTGAAATTAAAAGAAAATAGCAATTAAAGGGTTTTAGAACGCATTTTCAACCAAAATGGCCCGAGTATGGCCATTTTGACTACTAGGATGCCTATTTCCTACATTTCTTGTCAAGTGAACTCATAAATAGTAATAACATGTCTTTATCACTTATTATAGTTTTCTAAGGCTTGAAATTACAAGAAAATAGCAATTAAGGGTTTTGGAACGCATTTTCAAAAATGGCCCGAGTATGGCCATTTTACTACTAGGATGCCTATTTCCTACATTTCTTGTCAAGTGAACTCATAAATAGTCATAACATGTCTTTATCACTTATTTATAGGTGCTAAGGCTTGAAATTACAAGAAAATAGCAATTAGGGGTTTTAGAACGCATTTTCAACCAAAATGGCCCGAGTAGGCCATTTTGACTACTAGGATGCCTATTTCCTACATTTCTTGTCAAGTGAACTCATAAATAGTTAACATGTCTTTATCACTTATTTATAGGAGGCTTGAAATACAAGAAAATAGCAATTAAGGGTTTTAGAACGCATTTTCAACCAAAATGGCCCGAGTATGGCCATTTTGACTACTAGGATGCCTATTTCCTACATTTCTTGTCAAGTGAATCATAAATAGTCGTAACATGTCTTTATCACTTATTTATAGGTGGCTAAGGCTTGAAATACAAGAAAATAGCAATTAAGGGTTTTAGAACGCATTTTCAACCAAAATGCCCGAGTATGGCCATTTTGACTACTAGGATGCCTATTTCCTACATTTCTTGTCAAGTGAACTCATAATAGTCATAACATGTCTTTATCACTTATTTATAGGTGGCTAAGGCTTGAAATTACAAGAAAATAGCAATTAAGGGGTTTTGGAACGCATTTTCAACCAAAATGGCCCGAGTAAGGCCATTTTGACTACTAGGATGCCTATTTCCTACATTTCTTGTCAAGTGAACTCATAAATAGTCATAAAATGTCTTTATCACTTATTTATAGGTGGCTAAGGCTTGAAATTACAAAAAATAGCAATTAAGGTGTTTTAGAACACATTTTCAACCAAAATGCCCCAAGTAAGGCCATTTTGACTACTAGGATGCCTATTTCCTACATTTCTTGTCAAGTGAACTCATAAGTAGTCATAACATGTCTTATCACTTATTTATCGGTGGTTAAGGCTTTAAATTACAAGAAATTAGCAATTAAGGGGTTTTTGAACGCAATTTCAACCAAAATGGCCCGAGTAAGGCCATTTTGACTACTAGGATGCCTATTTCCTACATTTCTTGTCAAGTGAACTCATAAATAGTCATAACATGTCTTTATCACTTATTTATAGGTGGCTAAGGCTTGAAATTACAAGAAAATAGCAATTAAGGGTTTTAGAACGCATTTTCAACCAAAATGGCCCGAGTATGGCCATTTTGACTACTAGGATGCCTATTCCTACATTTCTTGTCAATTGAATCATAAATAGTCGTAACATGTCTTTTACTTATTTATAGGTGCTAAGTCTTGAAATACAAGAAAATAGCAATTAAGGTGTTTTAGAACGCATTTTCAACCAAAATGGCCCGAGTATGGCCATTTTGACTACTAGGATGCCTATTTCCTACATTTCTTGTCAAGTGAACTCATAAATAGTCATAAAATGTCTTTATCACACTTTATAGGTGGCTAAGGCTTGAAATTACAAGAAATAGCAATTAAGGGTTTTAGAACGCATTTTCAACCAAAATGGCCCGAGTAAGGCCATTTTGACTACTAGGATGCCTATTTCCTACATTTCTTGTCAAGTGAACTCATAAATAGTCATAAAATGTCTTTATCACTTATTTATAGGTGGCTAAGGCTTGAAATTACAAAAAATAGCAATTAAGGTGTTTTAGAACACATTTTCAACCAAAATGGCCCGAGTATGGCCATTTTGACTACTAGGATGCCTATTTCCTACATTTCTTGTCAAGTGAACTCATAAATAGTCATAACAATCACATTTATATAGGGCTAAGGCTTGAAATTAAAAGAAAATAGCAATTAAGGGTTTTAGAACGCATTTTCAACCAAAATGGCCCGAGTATGGCCATTTTGACTACTAGGATGCCTATTTCCTACATTTCTTGTCAAGTGAACTCATAAATAGTCATAACATGTCTTATCACTTTATATAAGCTTGAAATTACAAGAAAATAGCAATTAAGGGTTTTGGAACGCATTTTCAACAAAATGGCCCGAGTATGGCCATTTTTACTACTAGGATGCCTATTTCCTACATTTCTTGTCAAGTGAACTCATAAATAGTCATAACATGTCTTTATCACTTATTTATAGGTGGCTAAGGCTTGAAATTACAAGAAAATAGCAATTAAGGGGTTTTAGAACGCATTTTCAACCAAAATGGCCCGAGTATGGCCATTTTGACTACTAGGATGCCTATTTCCTACATTTCTTGTCAAGTGAACTCATAAATAGTCGTAACATGTCTTTATCACTTATTTATAGGTGGCTTGAAATACAAGAAAATAGCAATTAAGGGTTTTAGAACGCATTTTCAACCAAAATGGCCCGAGTATGGCCATTTTGACTACTAGGATGCCTATTTCCTACATTTCTTGTCAAGTGAACTCATAAATAGTCATAACATGTCTTTATCACTTATTTATAGGTGGCTAAGGCTTGAAATTACAAGAAAATAGCAATTAGGGGTTTTAGAACGCATTTTCAACCAAAATGGCCCGAGTATGGCCATTTGACTACTAGGCTATTCCTACATTTCTTGTCTCATAAATAGTTAACATGTCTTTATCACTTATTTATAAGCTTGAAATACAAGAAAATAGCAATTAAGGGTTTTAGAACGCATTTTCAACCAAAATGGCCCGAGTATGGCCATTTTGACTACTAGGATGCCTATTTCCTACATTTCTTGTCAAGTGAACTCATAAATAGTCATAAAATGTCTTTATCACTTATTTAAAGGTGGCTAAGGCTTGAAATTACAAGAAATTAGCAATTAAGGGGTTTTGGAACGCAATTTCAACCAAAATGGCCCGAGTAAGGCCATTTTGACTACTAGGATGCCTATTTCCTACATTTCTTGTCAAGTGAACTCATAAATAGTCATAACATGTCTTTATCACTTATTTATAGGTGGCTAAGGCTTGAAATTACAAAAAATAGCAATTAAGGGTTTTAGAACACATTTTCAACCAAAATGGCCCGAGTATGGCCATTTTGACTACTAGGATGCCTATTTCCTACATTTCTTGTCAAGTGAACTCATAATAGATAAGGCTTGAAATTAAAAGAAAATAGCAATTTTTTAGAACGCTTTTCAACCAAAATGGCCCGAGTATGGCCATTTTGACTACTAGGATGCTATTTCCTACATTTCTTGTCAATGAACTCATAATAGTTATATAAGGCTTAAATTAAAGAAATAGCAATTAAGGGTTTTAGAACGCATTTTCAACCAAAATGGCCCGAGTAATGGCCATTTTGACTACTAGGATGCCTATTTCCTACATTTCTTGTCAAGTGAACTCATAAATAGTAATAACATGTCTTTATCACTTATTATACTAAGCTTGAAATTACAAGAAAATAGCAATTAAGGGGTTTTGGAACGCATTTTCAACAAAATGGCCCTAGTATGGCCATTTTTACTACTAGGATGCCTATTTCCTACATTTCTTGTCAAGTGAACTCATAAATAGTCGTAAAATGTCTTTATCACTTATTTATAGGTGCTAAGGCTTGAAATTACAAGAAAATAGCAATTAAGGGGTTTTAGAACGCATTTTCAACCAAAACGGCCCGAGTAATGCCATTTTGACTACTAGGATGCCTATTTCCTACATTTCTTGTCAAGTGAACTCATAAATAGTCATAACATGTCTTTATCACTTATTTATAGGTTAAGGCTTGAAATTAAAAAAAAGCAATTAAGGGGTTTTAGAACGCATTTTCAACCAAAATGGCCCGAGTATGGCCATTTTGACTACTAGGATGCCTATTTCCTACATTTCTTGTCAAGTGAACTCATAAATAGTCGTAACATGTCTTTATCACTTATTTATAGTTGGCTAAGGCTTGAAATTACAAGAAAATAGCAATTAAGGGTTTTAGAACGCATTTTCAACCAAAATGCCCGAGTAAGGCCATTTTGACTACTAGGATGCCTATTTCCTACATTTCTTGTCAAGTGAACTCATAAATAGTCATAACATGTCTTTATCACTTATTTATAGGTGGCTAAGCTTGAAATTACAAAAAAATAGCAATTAAGGGGTTTTGAACGCATTTTCAACCAAAATTATGGCCATTTTGACTACTAGGATGCCTATTTCCTACATTTCTTGTCAATGAACTCATAATAGTCATGAAAGGCTTAAATTAAAAGAAAATAGCAATTAAAGGTTTTAGAACGCATTTTCAACCAAAATGGCCCGAGTATGGCCATTTTGACTACTAGGATGCCTATTTCCTACATTTCTTGTCAAGTGAACTCATAAATAGTCATAACATGTCTTTATCACTTATTTATAGTTTCTAAGCTTGAAATTACAAGAAAATAGCAATTAAGGGGTTTTAGAACGCATTTTCAACCAAAATGGCCCGAGTATGGCCATTTTTGACTACTAGGATGCCTATTTCCTACATTTCTTGTCAAGTGAACTCATAAATAGTCATAAAATGTCTTTATCACTTATTTATAGGTGGCTAAGGCTTGAAATTACAAGAAAATAGCAATTAAGGGGTTTTAGAACGCATTTTCAACCAAAATGGCCCGAGTAATGCCATTTTGACTACTAGGATGCCTATTTCCTACATTTCTTGTCAGTGAACTCATAAATAGTCATAACATGTCTTTATCACTTATTTATAGGTCTAAGGCTTGAAATTAAAAGAAAATAGCAATTAAGGGTTTTAGAACGCATTTTCAACCAAAATGGCCCGAGTATGGCCATTTTGACTACTAGGATGCCTATTTCCTACATTTCTTGTCAAGTGAACTCATAAATAGTCGTAACATGTCTTTATCACTTATTTATAGTGGCTAAGGCTTTAAATTAAAAGAAAATAGCAATTAAGGGTTTTAGAACGCATTTTCAACCAAAATGGCCCGAGTAGGCCATTTTGACTACTAGGATGCCTATTTCCTACATTTCTTGTCAAGTGAACTCATAAATAGTCATAACATGTCTTTATCACTTATTATATAAGCTTGAAATTACAAGAAAATAGCAATTAAGGGGTTTAGAACGCATTTTCAACCAAAATGGCCCGAGTAGGCCATTTTACTACTAGGATGCCTATTTCCTACATTTCTTGTCAAGTGAACTCATAAATAGTCATAACATGTCTTTATCACTTATTTATAGGTGGCTAAGGCTTGAAATTACAAGAAAATAGCAATTAAGGGTTTTAGAACGCATTTTCAACAAAATGGCCCGAGTATGGCCATTTTGACTACTAGGATTCTATTTCCTACATTTCTTGTCAATTGAACTCATAAATAGTCATAACATGTCTTTATCACTTATTTATAGGTGGCTTGAAATTACAAGAAAATAGCAATTAAGGGTTTTAGAACGCATTTTCAACCAAAATGGCCCGAGTATGGCCATTTTGACTACTAGGATGCCTATTTCCTACATTTCTTGTCAAGTGAACTCATAAATAGTCATAAAATGTCTTTATCACTTATTTATAGGTGGCTAAAGCTTGAAATTACAAGAAAATAGCAATTAAGGGTTTTAGAACGCATTTTCAACCAAAATGGCCGAGTAAGGCCATTTTGACTACTAGGATGCCTATTTCCTACATTTCTTGTCAAGTAAACTCATAAATAGTCATAAAATGTCTTTATCACTTATTTATAGGTGGCTAAGGCTTGAAATTACAAAAAAAATAGCAATTAAGGGTTTTAGAACGCATTTTCAACCAAAATGGCCCGAGTATGGCCATTTTGACTACTAGGATGCCTATTTCCTACATTTCTTGTCAATGAACTCATAAATAGTCGTAACATGTCTTTATCACTTATTTATAGTTGGCTAAGGCTTGAAATTACAAAAAATAGCAATTAAGGTTTTAGAACGCATTTTCAACCAAAATGGCCCAAGTAAGGCCATTTTGACTACTAGGATGCCTATTTCCTACATTTCTTGTCAAGTGAACTCATAATAGTCATAACATGTCTTATCACTTATTTATAGTGGTTAAGGCTTTAAATTACAAGAAATAGCAATTAAGGGGTTTTTTGAACGCATTTTCAACCAAAATGGCCCGAGTAAGGCCATTTTGACTACTAGGATGCCTATTTCCTACATTTCTTGTCAAGTGAACTCATAAATAGTCATAACATGTCTTTATCACTTATTTATAGGTGGCTAAGGCTTGAAATTACAAGAAAATAGCAATTAGGGGTTTTAGAACGCATTTTCAACCAAAATGGCCCGAGTATGGCCATTTTGACTACTAGGATTCTATTTCCTACATTTCTTGTCAAGTGAACTCATAAATAGTCGTAACATGTCTTTATCACTTATTTATAGTGTCTAAGGCTTGAAATACAAGAAAATAGCAATTAAGGGTTTTAGAACGCATTTTCAACCAAAATGGCCCAGTAGGCCATTTTGACTACTAGGATGCCTATTTCCTACATTTCTTGTCAAGTGAACTCATAAATAGTCATAAATGTCTTTATCACTTATTTAAAGGTGGCTAAAGCTTGAAATTACAAGAAATAGCAATTAAGGGTTTTGGAACGCAATTTCAACCAAAATGGCCCGAGTAAGGCCATTTTGACTACTAGGATGCCTATTTCCTACATTTCTTGTCAAGTGAACTCATAAATAGTCATAAATGTCTTTATCACTTATTTATAGTGGCTAAGGCTTGAAATTACAAAAAAATAGCAATTAAGGGTTTTAGAACGCATTTTCAACCAAAATGGCCCGAGGGCCATTTTGACTACTAGGATGCCTATTTCCTACATTTCTTGTCAATTGAACTCATAAGTAGTCATAACAATCACTATAAGTGGCTAAGGCTTAAATTAAAAAGAAATAGCAATTAAAGGGTTTTAGAACGCATTTTCAACCAAAATGGCCCTGGCCATTTTGACTACTAGGATGCCTATTTCCTACATTTCTTGTCAAGTGAACTCATAAATAGTAATAACATGTCTTTATCACTTTATATAAGCTTGAAATTACAAGAAAATAGCAATTAAGGGTTTTGGAACGCATTTTCAAACAAAATGGCCCGAGTAATGGCCATTTTGACTACTAGGATGCCTATTTCCTACATTTCTTGTCAAGTGAACTCATAAATAGTAATAACATGTCTTTATCACTTATTTATAGGTGGCTAAGGCTTGAAATTACAAGAAAATAGCAATTAAGGGGTTTTAGAACGCATTTTCAACCAAAATGGCCCGAGTATGGCCATTTTGACTACTAGGATGCCTATTTCCTACATTTCTTGTCAAGTGAACTCATAAATAGTCGTAACATGTCTTTATCACTTATTTATAGGTGGCTTGAAAATACAAGAAATAGCAATTAAGGGTTTTAGAACATTTTCAACCAAAATGGCCCGAGTATTTTTTTGACTACTAGGATGCCTATTTCCTACATTTCTTGTCAAGTGAACTCATAAATAGTCATAACATGTCTTTATCACTTATTTATAAAGGCTTGAAATTACAAGAAAATAGCAATTAAGGGGTTTTAGAACGCATTTTCAACCAAAATGGCCCGAGTATGGCCATTTTGACTACTAGGATGCCTATTTCCTACATTTCTTGTCAAGTGAACTCATAAATAGTCGTAACATGTCTTTATCACTTATTTATAGGTGGCTAAGGCTTGAAATTACAAGAAAATAGCAATTAAGGGTTTTAGAACGCATTTTCAACCAAAATGGCCCGAGTAGGCCATTTTGACTACTAGGATGCCTATTTCCTACATTTCTTGTCAAGTGAACTCATAATAGTCATAAAATGTCTTTATCACTTATTTATAGGTGGCTAAGGCTTGAAATTACAAGAAAATAGCAATTAAGGGGTTTTGAACGCAATTTCAACCAAAATGGCCCGAGTAAGGCCATTTTGACTACTAGGATGCCTATTTCCTACATTTCTTGTCAAGTGAACTCATAAATAGTCATAACATGTCTTTATCACTTATTTATAGGTGGCTAAGGCTTGAAATTACAAAAAAATAGCAATTAAGGGTTTTAGAACGCATTTTCAACCAAAATGGCCCGAGTATGGCCATTTTGACTACTAGGATGCCTATTTCCTACATTTCTTGTCAAGTGAACTCATAAATAGGTGGCTAAGGCTTGAAATTAAAGAAAATAGCAATTAAAGGTTTTAGAACGCTTTTCAACCAAAATGGCCCGAGTAGGCCATTTTGACTACTAGATGCCTATTTCCTACATTTCTTGTCAATTGAACTCATAATAGTCATTCACTTATTTATAAAGGCTTGAAATTAAAAGAAAATAGCAATTAAAGGGTTTTAGAACGCATTTTCAACCAAAATGGCCCGAGTATGGCCATTTTGACTACTAGGATGCCTATTTCCTACATTTCTTGTCAAGTGAACTCATAAATAGTAATAACATGTCTTTATCACTTATTTATAGGCTTGAAATTACAAGAAAATAGCAATTAAGGGGTTTTAGAACGCATTTTCAACAAAATGGCCCGAGTATGGCCATTTTTACTACTAGGATGCCTATTTCCTACATTTCTTGTCAAGTGAACTCATAAATAGTCGTAAAATGTCTTTATCACTTATTTATAGGTGGCTAAGGCTTGAAATTACAAGAAAATAGCAATTAAGGGGTTTTAGAACGCATTTTCAACCAAAATGGCCCGAGTAAGGCCATTTTGACTACTAGGATGCCTATTTCCTACATTTCTTGTCAAGTGAACTCATAAATAGTCATAACATGTCTTTATCACTTATTTATAGGTCTAAGGCTTGAAATTAAAAGAAAATAGCAATTAAGGGGTTTTGAACGCATTTTCAACCAAAATGGCCCGAGTATGGCCATTTTGACTACTAGGATGCCTATTTCCTACATTTCTTGTCAAGTGAACTCATAAATAGTCATAACATGTCTTTATCACTTTTTTATAGTGGCTAAGGCTTGAAATTACAAGAAAATAGCAATTAAAGGGTTTTAGAACGCATTTTCAACCAAAATGGCCCGAGTAAGGCCATTTTGACTACTAGGATGCCTATTTCCTACATTTCTTGTCAAGTGAACTCATAAATAGTCATAACATGTCTTTATCACTTATTTATAGGTGGCTAAGGCTTGAAATTACAAGAAAATAGCAAAGGGGTTTTAGAACGCATTTTCAACCAAAATGGCCCGAGTATGGCCATTTTGACTACTAGGTTCCTACATTTCTTGTCAAGTGAACTCATAAATAGTCGTAACATGTCTTTATCACTTATTTATAGGTGGCTTGAAATTACAAGAAAATAGCAATTAAGGGTTTTGCATTTTCAACCAAAATGGCCCGAGTATGGCCATTTTGACTACTAGGATGCCTATTTCCTACATTTCTTGTCAAGTGAACTCATAAATAGTCATAACATGTCTTTATCACTTATTTATAGGTTAAGGCTTGAAATTAAAAAATAGCAATTAAGGGTTTTAGAACGCATTTTCAACCAAAATGGCCCGAGTATGGCCATTTTGACTACTAGGATGCCTATTTCCTACATTTCTTGTCAAGTGAACTCATAAATAGTCATAACATGTCTTTATCACTTATTTATAGTGGCTAAGGCTTGAAATTACAAAAAAATAGCAATTAAGGGGTTTAGAACGCATTTTCAACCAAAATGGCCCAATGGCCATTTTTTGACTACTAGGATGCCTATTTCCTACATTTCTTGTCAAGTGAACTCATAAATAGTCATAAAATGTCTTTATCACTTATTTATAGGTGGCTAAGGCTTGAAATTACAAGAAAATAGCAATTAAGGGTTTTAGAACGCATTTTCAACCAAAATGGCCCGAGTAAGGCCATTTTGACTACTAGGATGCCTATTTCCTACATTTCTTGTCAAGTGAACTCATAAATAGTCATAACATGTCTTTATCACTTATTTATAGGTTAAGGCTTGAAATTACAAGAAAATAGCAATTAAGGGGTTTTAGAACGCATTTTCAACCAAAATGGCCCGAGTATGGCCATTTTGACTACTAGGATGCCTATTTCCTACATTTCTTGTCAAGTGAACTCATAAATAGTCATAACATGTCTTTATCACTTATTTATAGGTCTAAGGCTTGAAATTAAAAGAAATAGCAATTAAAGGGTTTTAGAACGCATTTTCAACCAAAATGGCCCGAGTAAGGCCATTTTGACTACTAGGATGCCTATTTCCTACATTTCTTGTCAAGTGAACTCATAAATAGTCATAACATGTCTTTATCACTTATTTATAAAGGCTTGAAATTACCTTTTTATCAATTTTGAGGAACATTTCTTGTCAATGAACTCATAATAGGTGGCTAAGGCTTAAATTACAAGAAAATAGCAATTAAGGGTTTTAGAACGCATTTTCAACCAAAATGGCCCGAGTATGGCCATTTTGACTACTAGGATGCCTATTTCCTACATTTCTTGTCAAGTGAACTCATAAATAGTCATAACAATCTAAAGGCTTGAAATTACAAGAAAATAGCAATTAAGGGTTTTAGAACGCATTTTCAACCAAAATGGCCCGAGTATGGCCATTTTGACTACTAGGATGCCTATTTCCTACATTTCTTGTCAAGTGAACTCATAAATAGTCATAACATGTCTTTATCACTTATTCTTGAAATTACAAGAAAATAGCAATTAAGGGTTTTGGAACGCATTTTCAACCAAAATGGCCCGAGTAATGGCCATTTTGACTACTAGGATGCCTATTTCCTACATTTCTTGTCAAGTGAACTCATAAATAGTCGTAAAATGTCTTTATCACTTATTTATAGGTGGCTAAGGCTTGAAATTACAAGAAAATAGCAATTAAGGGTTTTAGAACGCATTTTCAACCAAAAAATGGCCCGAGTAAGGCCATTTTGACTACTAGGATGCCTATTTCCTACATTTCTTGTCAAGTGAACTCATAAATAGTCATAACATGTCTTTATCACTTATTTATAGGTTAAGGCTTGAAATTAAAAGAAAATAGCAATTAAGGGGTTTTTGAACGCATTTTCAACCAAAATGGCCCGAGTATGGCCATTTTGACTACTAGGATGCCTATTTCCTACATTTCTTGTCAAGTGAACTCATAAATAGTCATAACATGTCTTTATCACTTATTTATAGTGGCTAAGGCTTGAAATTAAAAGAAAATAGCAATTAAGGGTTTTAGAACGCATTTTCAACCAAAATGGCCCGAGTAATGGCCATTTTGACTACTAGGATGCCTATTTCCTACATTTCTTGTCAAGTGAACTCATAAAATAGTAAACATGTCTTTATCACTTATTATATAAGGCTTGAAATTACAAGAAAATAGCAATTAAGGGTTTTAGAACGCATTTTCAACAAAATGGCCCGAGTATGGCCATTTTGACTACTAGGATGCCTATTTCCTACATTTCTTGTCAAGTGAACTCATAAATAGTCATAAAATGTCTTTATCACTTATTTATAGGTGGCTAAGGCTTGAAATTACAAAAAATAGCAATTAAGGGTTTTAGAACGCATTTTCAACCAAAATGGCCCGAGTAAGGCCATTTTGACTACTAGGATGCCTATTTCCTACATTTCTTGTCAAGTGAACTCATAAATAGTCATAACATGTCTTTATCACTTATTTATAGGTGGCTAAGGCTTGAAATTACAAGAAAATAGCAATTAAGGGTTTTAGAACGCATTTTCAACCAAAATGGCCCGAGTAGGCCATTTTGACTACTAGGATGCCTATTTCCTACATTTCTTGTCAAGTGAACTCATAAATAGTCGTAACATGTCTTTATCACTTATTTATAGTGGCTTGAAATTACAAGAAAATAGCAATTAAGGGTTTTAGAACGCATTTTCAACCAAAACACCCTAAGGACAGGACAGTGAACTCATAAATATAACATGTCTTTATCACTTATTATAGGTGGTAAGGCTTGAAATTACAAGAAAATAGCAATTAAGGGGTTTTTGAACGCAATTTCAACCAAAATGGCCCGAGTAAGGCCATTTTGACTACTAGGATGCCTATTTCCTACATTTCTTGTCAAGTGAACTCATAAATAGTCATAACATGTCTTTATCACTTATTTATAGTGGCTAAGGCTTGAAATTACAAGAAAAATAGCAATTAAGGGTTTTAGAACGCATTTTTTCGCCCCTATGGGACCACATTGGTCTGAACTCATAATAGTCATAACATGTCTTTATCACTTATTTATAGGTGGCTAAGGCTTGAAATTACAAGAAAATAGCAATTAAGGGTTTTAGAACGCATTTTCAACAAAATGGCCCGAGTAAGGCCATTTTGACTACTAGGATGCCTATTTCCTACATTTCTTGTCAAGTGAACTCATAAATAGTCATAACATGTCTTTATCACTTATTTATAGGTGGTAAGGCTTGAAATTACAAGAAAATAGCAATTAAGGGTTTTAGAACGCATTTTCAACCAAAATGGCCCGAGTATGGCCATTTTGACTACTAGGATGCCTATTTCCTACATTTCTTGTCAAGTGAACTCATAAATAGTCATAACATGTCTTTATCACTTATTTATAAGGCTTGAAATTACAAGAAAATAGCAATTAAGGTTTTAGAACGCATTTTCAACCAAAATGGCCCGAGTATGGCCATTTTGACTACTAGGATGCCTATTTCCTACATTTCTTGTCAAGTGAACTCATAATAGTCATAAATGTCTTTATCACTTATTTATAGGTGGCTAAGGCTTGAAATTACAAGAAATAGCAATTAAGGGTTTTGGAACGCATTTTCAACCAAAATGGCCCGAGTAAGGCCATTTTGACTACTAGGATGCCTATTTCCTACATTTCTTGTCAAGTGAACTCATAAATAGTCATAACATGTCTTTATCACTTATTTATAGTGGCAAGGCTTGAAATTACAAAAAAAATAGCAATTAAGGGGTTTTAGAACGCATTTTCAACCAAAATGGCCCGAGTATGGCCATTTTGACTACTAGGATGCTATTTCCTACATTTCTTGTCAATGAACTCATAATAGAAAGGCTTAAATTAAAAGAAAATAGCAATTAAAGGGTTTTAGAACGCATTTTCAACCAAAATGGCCCGAGTATGGCCATTTTGACTACTAGGATGCCTATTTCCTACATTTCTTGTCAAGTGAACTCATAAATAGTAATAACATGTCTTTATCACTTATTTATAGGCTTGAAATTACAAGAAAATAGCAATTAAGGGGTTTTGAACGCATTTTCAACCAAAATGGCCCAGTATGGCCATTTTTACTACTAGGATGCCTATTTCCTACATTTCTTGTCAAGTGAACTCATAAATAGTCGTAAATGTCTTTATCACTTATTTATAGGTGGCTAAGGCTTGAAATTACAAGAAAATAGCAATTAAGGGGTTTTTAGAACGCATTTTCAACCAAAATGGCCCGAGTAATGGCCATTTTGACTACTAGGATGCCTATTTCCTACATTTCTTGTCAAGTGAACTCATAAATAGTCATAACATGTCTTTATCACTTATTTATAGGTTAAGGCTTGAAATTACAAGAAAATAGCAATTAAGGGGTTTTAGAACGCATTTTCAACCAAAATGGCCCGAGTATGGCCATTTTGACTACTAGGATGCCTTTTCCTACATTTCTTGTCAAGTGAACTCATAAATAGTCATAACATGTCTTTATCACTTATTTATAGGTCTAAGGCTTGAAATTAAAAGAAAATAGCAATTAAGGGTTTTAGAACGCATTTTCAACCAAAATGGCCCGAGTAATGGCCATTTTGACTACTAGGATGCCTATTTCCTACATTTCTTGTCAAGTGAACTCATAAATAGTAATAACATGTCTTTATCACTTATTTATAGGTGGCTAAGGCTTGAAATTACAAAAAAATAGCAATTAAGGGGTTTTAGAACGCATTTTCAACCAAAATGGCCCGAGTATGGCCATTTTGACTACTAGGATGCCTATTTCCTACATTTCTTGTCAATTGAACTCATAATAGTCATAACAATCACGCTAAGGCTTGAAATTAAAAGAAAATAGCAATTGTTTTAGAACATTTTCAACCAAAATGGCCCGAGTATGGCCATTTTGGATGCCTATTTCCTACATTCTTGTCAATTGAACTCATAATAGTCATAAAATCAAGGCTTGAAATTAAAGAAAATAGCAATTAAAGGGTTTTAGAACGCATTTTCAACCAAAATGGCCCGAGTATGGCCATTTTGACTACTAGGATGCCTATTTCCTACATTTCTTGTCAAGTGAACTCATAAATAGTAATAACATGTCTTTATCACTTATTATATAAGCTTGAAATTACAAGAAAATAGCAATTAAGGGGTTTTGGAACGCATTTTCAACAAAATGGCCCGAGTAATGGCCATTTTTACTACTAGGATGCCTATTTCCTACATTTCTTGTCAAGTGAACTCATAAATAGTCGTAAATGTCTTTATCACTTATTTATAGGTGGCTAAGGCTTGAAAATACAAGAAAATAGCAATTAAGGGTTTTAGAACGCATTTTCAACCAAAATGGCCCGAGTAATGCCATTTTGACTACTAGGATGCCTATTTCCTACATTTCTTGTCAAGTGAACTCATAAATAGTCATAACATGTCTTTATCACTTATTTATAGGTATAAGGCTTGAAATTACAAGAAAATAGCAATTAAGGGGTTTTTTGAACGCATTTTCAACCAAAATGGCCCGAGTATGGCCATTTTGACTACTAGGATGCCTATTTCCTACATTTCTTGTCAAGTGAACTCATAAATAGTCGTAACATGTCTTTATCACTTTTTTATAGTGGTAGGCTTGAAATTAAAAAAAATAGCAATTAAGGGTTTTAGAACGCATTTTCAACCAAAATGGCCCGAGTATGGCCATTTTGACTACTAGGATGCCTATTTCCTACATTTCTTGTCAAGTGAACTCATAAATAGTAATAACATGTCTTTATCACTTATTTATAGTTTTCTAAGCTTGAAATTAAAGAAATAGCAATTAAGGGGTTTTGGAACGCATTTTCAACAAAATGCCCGAGTATGGCCATTTTTTACTACTAGGATGCCTATTTCCTACATTTCTTGTCAAGAACTCATAAATAGTCGTAAATGTCTTTATCACTTATTTATAGGTGGCTAAGGCTTGAAATTACAAAAAAATAGCAATTAAGGGGTTTTTAGAACGCTTTTCAACCAAAATGGCCCGAGTAATGCCATTTTGACTACTAGGATGCCTATTTCCTACATTTCTTGTCAAGTGAACTCATAATAGTCATAACATGTCTTTATCACTTATTTATAGTGGCTAAGGCTTGAAATTAAAAGAAAATAGCAATTAAGGGGTTTTAGAACGCATTTTCAACCAAAATGGCCCGAGTATGCCATTTTGACTACTAGGATGCCTATTTCCTACATTTCTTGTCAAGTGAACTCATAAATAGTCGTAACATGTCTTTATCACTTATTTATAGTTGGCTAAGGTTTGAAATTACAAGAAAAATAGCAATTAAGGTGTTTTAGAACACATTTTCAACCAAAATCAAATTGGGTCCTAGGACTAGGAGATTATTCTCAAACATTTTCCCGTTTGTTTTGCTCAGTCATAGATAGTCTAAACATGTCTTTATCACTTATTTACAGGTGGCTAAGGCTTGAAATTACAAGAAAATAGCAATTAAGGGGTTTTTGAACGCAATTTCAACCAAAATGGCCCGAGTAAGGCCATTTTGACTACTAGGATGCCTATTTCCTACATTTCTTGTCAAGTGAACTCATAAATAGTCGTAACATGTCTTTATCACTTATTTATAGTTGGCTAAGGTTTGAAATTACAAGAAAATAGCAATTAAGGTGTTTTAGAACGCATTTTCAACCAAA
>NW_018742991.1:0-28973 GCF_001683475.1 Chenopodium quinoa | reverse complement strand
GTAACATGACTTGCACATGTTACCATTGGCAGTTGACTGGTATTCCATGTGTGTGCATGGATATGCATGCATTTTGGACAAGAGGGTGGACCCAGAAGACTATGTGGATGGGTATTACACAAGGCAGAAATATTTGTATGCATATGAGGAACCTGTGAAGCCTATGCCTGGACCCAAGCATTGGGAGAAGCATCATCATCTAAGACAGCCCTGCCTCCAGCAGTAAGAGTTATGCCTGGTAGGCCTAAGTCAAAGAAAAGAAAGTTGGAGAGAGGAGAGGGAGCATCTGAAAGCAGTGGCAGCCAGCAAAAACAACAAAAGAGGCAAAATAGGTGTGCAAACTGTGGACAACTTGGTCATTATGCCAAGACTTGTGGCAATCCACCATTGCAAGCTCCTGCACCTCCACCAGATGCCAAACTAGCATGCAAACCAGTTTTGCAAAATGCTTGGAACAAGGAACAAAGAAGAAAGAAGGAGGCAAGGGCTGCAATGAAGGTGTGTACATTATCAAGCCTAACACACTACATGTCTACTGCTTTTTTGGATAAACTAAGATTTTTTTTTTTTTTTGACAGACTGGTGGAACTCCTGGGCCATTCAGCATAGCAAACCAAAAATTCCCTCAACAGAGGCCATCCCAACAACAACAACCTGCCACCCTGCACCCAAGCATCCAGGCATCAACAACAACAACTGCAGCAAAAAAAGAGAACAACAGCAAAACAGCCAACAAGAAAGCAAGGAAAAGGGAAATGAAGAAGAATTAGAGTGTAGTTTTTAGTCCCTAGACTTTTAGCTTCCTGGATATTGTACCCTGCAACTTTCATTCTATGGTTTTTTAAGACAACTTAGTTTTTGCTAGTAATTTTGTCTATAAAAACTAGTTCTGTGGGAATATTAACTGTGATGGTTGCCAAGCACTTTAGTGCTGAAATTGCTATGACAGACTATTTGATTGCCACATTTATTTATTGCAAATATCATTCACATAAATACACCAACAATAACTAAATACACCAACATTAACTAATATACATTCATAAACAATTCAAAGTCTTACATTTGGAAGTTGTTGTCTTACACCAACATCATCTTAAATACACAACTTGTAACTGTAACCAAGTTGAATCTCATTTCAATACAAGTAACACAATTATAATCAGAAATAAACAACATATGGTCATTGCTAGGACAATTGTGCATCCACCACCATATTTGTATTGGCTTTCCTTGCTGTATTTCTTCCTCTCAGAACTTAAAGCTTTGCACTTCACTAGCAAGTTGTCATTCTCACTTAGCAACACCTTCTTTGGCCACTTAAATCTTCAACTTCTCTCTGTAGTGAGTTTATTTCCCCCTTCATCAATTTCTTGTCAAGTATTGATTAATGACATCCCTTTGCCAGTCTGTGCCATCTTCCTCATCCACCCACTCAAAGCACTTGCAACCCCTACTTTCTGTTTTAGGATCATAGAATTTGCAGGCTTTGAACTTCCTTCCAGGATTCTCTCTTGTCTATGATGTCAGCTTAGCCATAGGTATCCCACAGTCACACTTCCTTTGTTTGGAGGGAGAAAACCTCATCAACGACATTTACCCTGCAATTCAACCAAATTTAAGCAACAACTATAATCACACATTCATTATTAAACAAACATCACCTTCAATTACTCCCTACAGTATCACAAATCAAAAACCCCTAATTTCAATTCGGGTAAGAACCCTAAATCGAATTACTGGTATTAACTACCAATTACACCATTACTAAAATCCTATTCAGATTCTACATCATTCCTAAACAATCGCAATTACAATTAACCAACAACAATTCGTAACAAATTTGCAATTACAATTAACCAACAACAATTTCGTAACAAATTTGCAATTCCATCTTCCAATTGGTTTTCGCAAAAAATAAATTAAAAATTGCTTTGAACAACTGTGCTCACCTTAGCCTAGATATGCTCTAGCAAATTCACCTTCGCAGCTGAACATTCTTCCCAATTGTTGTGATATGATTACGATTCCAACAAATTTCGCCTCTCACATGAGCTTTGAAGAAGTTGGGATCTTCAAAGTAAGTACTAATACACAATAAACAGACAAAAAGAACTGTTGCAGTGGGCCCCACAAACGGCTAATCTAACAGTTTTCGTCAACTGGTATCAGTTTTAAAAAAACCTGATTTTTAGTGGTAGTAAAATAAAAAAAAAAAATTTAGCGGTAGCAAAATTCAATAACAGGACTTTTTGTGGTACCAAAAGTCAAAATTTCCTTATCCAAATTCAATAATATGTAACGTAATACGCGTACTCTATAATACTAATGGGTTTTATACCACGTATGTATATATGTATACAAAAAAATGCGTTATTGTATACAACACAATTTTTTTTTTACCGTATCTCAACCCTCACGGTTTTTTGGTCCGGTATTTACAGATTAGACACTTTGAGATAAAGATAAAAGACGCTACCGAAGCGACACCTTTTACAAGTTTAGCCAGCCTAGCTCTGCAGGTCAACGCTTGAAAGTAGAGGGGGGAGGTAAGGGAATCCTCCTACTCCCAAGAATTTTGTAGTTAGCGGGGCTTGAACTCGTGACCTCAAAGTCACAAGGTGAGTTCTCCACCAACTTCACCAAGCTTTGATTAGTACTATATGTAGTATATGTAATACTTCGTATATTTAGTGTGTATAAAACTTGGTCTTCCATATATACTCGTAACAAGATTATTTATGGCCATTAATGTATTTTGAACTAGGCAGTTGTGTTAGAACAAAAGCTTTATATTATGGTCTACTCTTAGGCTCTTAGCATATCTATACTAAGATTGTTGTTGTTTACATTAAGATCTATACTTTTTTTTTTTTTTTTTTTTTAGTTTAAAAAGGGTATGGGTAACAACACTTCTTAATAAAAAAAAACTGAAAAATTTAGGTCAAGTATGTACTCATAACAAATAAATTTTGACCTTTTTTTTTATATAATATTCTTTATACTCTATCATGTACCCATAAAATTTTAATTAAATTTGCATAATTTTCATATGGTATATTATTTACTATCAATCTATCACACAGCTAAAAAGATAAAAAGAATAATAATAACGTTTACTACAACTTGATGCATGCAGTGAGCATTAATGCAGAGGTTGACCCAGTAGATTTAGTATATAGTGTAATGCTCTCAAGTGTAGAACAGTGTTAGTATTAGGAAAGAGTTTCCTAAAATAGAAAGTTTCTCTGCTAACACATTAAGTTCACTTGTAGACTAGCTAGCTAAGTAGAGAAGTACCATTGGAAAATATAATTGTATAAGGCTTTCAAGTTAATTAGTGTCAACTTCCATTGAAGAAACTGGAAGGTCCAAGAATCAAAGATAAGAAAATCCAAGAATTATTCTGATTCCTTTTGATGATGATGAATTGATGATCATGATAGGATATATGCGTGATTTATAATACTATGACCATTTGAGCACAATCACCAACATATTCTTCAATTTTCAAAATATATGGTCCGAAACCCTAAATTCTTTGCTTCATGGAGTATCGAAACTAATTCTTGTTGTATACCGTCTTCCATTTTTATTGTCCTTGCACGTAATTAAAATTGAAGTATGTGGACTTACTGACTCTTATATGTGATCTTATAATCTGGTCAATCGTATATTTCTGCTACGAATTAGTATATGGAGGATATAACTTGGGCTTTGTGTTTTTATTCAGGTGATGAGGAGGATATAATAACCTTAATTAATTCAATCTTGCTTCCATTTGACACAAAGATTCGATTAGGAAAAATTGTCAAAAGTAATTAAGAGAAAAGTATGTAGTGACAAAGTATTAGAATTTAGAAGGAAAAAAAGTCATGATGTGATGTAAAGAAAATGTAGCTTTAACCTGGGGAATGAAAGAAAATGAAGTTTATTTTGGAACATACCAAAAAAGAGGAAGTGTGTCTTTGCTAAACCACCATATAGTTAAGCTTAATTAAATTTGTGTCATATTTTCCTAGGAAGCTAGATTTTTTTTTTTTTTTTTTTTTTTTTTGACAATAGGAAGCTGGAATATACCTATGTTATCATAATTTATGAACTCTGACTTTGAAAATATTCCGCGTATGCAGTTATGCACTAGCGTTATATGATTTACTACCAACGCAAACCAATTATTTTTTTACAAGATTTGAAGTAACTTGAGACCAATTAGAACATGCTTTGAATTATTATCATCTTAGGATTCTTAGCCATCTAATGTATTATTAGTATGTACATTCCTATATTATTTTTTGGAAGAAAAAAATGTACATTATATTCCTATTATGCAATTTAATAAAGGGTAAAATAAAGGTCTAGATAAGTTTTTGAGATTAATACATAAAAAACAATAAAACTAAAATAATGAACCTTTTATCTCAGCTCATCGATCTTATGACACGTGTAAACACTATAATGTACTCCAATATTTATACGGAGTAACAATTTTGGACATTGTAAGAGACATACACACACTATCTAGTTGCATTATCATATTAAAAGAAACGTTTTACACTTGTCATTTTTTTCCTTGATAGAATGATTTCCTAAGATCTTGTGTGATGAATTTAAAAAAAATAAAATTGTACTATACGTTAAACATAAAAATGTCTAGAAAACCCAATTCATACGGACTAAAAAGCCATATACGATGGGTTCAAGATCGAATTGAAATAGAAGAAACAAAAGCATAGAAGAAAGCAAAATTTTGTTGATGATTTCCTAAAAATTAATATCAAGTGGAAGTGGACAGCATGCAAGGAATCTACTAGTACCGATTTGAAGCAATAAAGAGTAAAGTTGAAGGTGTTTTGATTGAATGATTTTTACTAGTTTTTTGAAATTTGATAGAGATAATAATGAAAAATACAAAAGTTTAATGCTTTGTTACACATCTTTATTACCCAAATGATATATATATGCTTCGTGTTTACCCAAAAGATGACCAGGCCAAAAATGTAAAATGAGGCAATTTCTAAAGGACAGACAGTGTACATACATAAACATATTTACATATGATGATACATCTGAGGTGTCGAAAATAACCCAACCTTACCAAATTCGGTCAAGTAATCCAACTTAGATTTCAATCGGTATGTGCATAATAATTTAGTATGACTCAAATCCAAATCAGACCAGCCCGACTAGATCTAACCGAACTAAACCCAATTACTCAAATTGACACCTCTACAATACAAGAAGGAAATCAATAAAGTTAAGGTAGATACTCCCTCCGTTTATATTTAAGTGCCCCACTTTGACTTTGGCACTATTCACATGCACCGCTTTGACCATTGTTTGTGCTTTATATGTAAAACAATATAGTCAATGAATACTTGTTTGAATCGTCTCAAAACATAGTTTTCAAATATCAATTTTTTTTTTTTATAATTTATACTTATTGATAATCAATGATATCATTAGTCAAAGTTGTGCTTTATATTAGCAAGTGTGCCGGTTAAACTAGATCACTTAAATAAAAACGGAGGGAGTATATCATAGAAAAAGGAAGGTAAAAGAAGGTCTGTAAAATTTCCCATTTGAGGTAAAACTTGAGACCTTTGAAGACAATCTACTGCATGAGGCTATTTCTGCAGGTGTTTTCTTATATCTCACCCTCTTTCAGTTCTCTAGTCTTTCTCTCATAAAAATTCAGCGGAATTTCCGGGCTGTAAAACTTGTATACGGAGTTAGCATAAAGTACTTGTACTAGTATTTTTGACATATGGTTTTTCAGACATTTGTACGTACCCTACACTCTAATGGCTCTAACCTAACCTACTAAAGTTAATGTACAATATAGATATTTTTAGGTGGTACTCCTTTAGGGCTTTAGGTAGTATTTTGCTTGCTTTTTTTGGGTAGTGCCTCTTTTATCTTGTTTCATATTACTCGTATGAGGATTTGAGAAGTGCAATGCATCTAGGCCGGCTATACTAGTAAATTTTTTACGATGTTGTTGTGACATGATAAATTCATTGTCTTATTTGTAAAACTATTTTTATCACATAAACAACGGTGCAATTAGGATAGCCGATGAAGGTGCATGTTCAATTCGTCCCCACAGGTGAAATGACGAAGGTAGAGTTCTCATCTAACTAAAAATTTCAAGAAAATTCATTATTGTTGTTTCCTTTTCTAACCTCCTGATACAGGTGATGCTTAATTTTCTATAGCCGATAAAATGCTACTAAGTACTATGACATCTGTCCTCTACAACTAAAGATCATTTTAATTTGGATATACGTTACATGCATGCTTGATCCCTATATGCTTCTAACCTTTTGATATAGGTGATGCCTAATTTTTATATATAGCATGTATATAATGATGAAATGCTACTATGACATCTAACCTCTACAACTAAAGTTCATATTAATTTGGACGTACGTTACATGCTTGATCCCTATAGCTTTATGCAACAACTATTGTTGATTTGTTGTTCATGTTCAATGTATAATAACATAGTGTTTGAGATAAACCAACAAAAGGAGAAAAATAGTTGTCATAATGACTGAATCTTCATTTACTACTTGTATGATATATTTCTCTCACTGTATAATATTACATGTATTACCACGTTGGCTATATTTGTACAATATTAGTGTACTACAGGGAAAAATAAAATAAAATAACTAATAATCGATCAGTGATCATAGAAGTCAGTGAAGGCGGCAGGTTCTATTGCATTGTAAGTACCAGTAATATTTGTCACCAATGATATGAAAGATGGTTTGACATTTTATAATTATGGGCCATTTGCTTTTATAAATGAAGGAATATGTAGAGATTTCAAATTTAAAAAGTTTTTAACCGTAGTCACAAAATAATGAAAGTTTTTAACTATGATCAATCAATCTAGTCGTATCGTACTGTCTTTATGACTTATAACAAAGTGATGATGTGTACGGGATGTATATCTTATCCTGATTATAACACCCATTAATAATTGTCATGTTAAATTTTTTAGTGGAAAATAACTTTAGTGATTAAAGGTCTAATCAAACTCATAATCCTTGTTTGATCCTTCTTAAGAGATAAAGGATGATTGATTAGATTTGACTAATTGTGTTGATTAACATTAATGAACTATATATATAGCAACTTAGACATGCAATAAGAAAGGACAAAATTAGATCATTGTAAAATTTGCAATTGTAAAAAAAGAAGCGTATACAAAAGTCGGCCAAAAGTCCCCACAACTGAGCAAGTTGAAGATACGGAAAAGATGGCATCCACACGACGGCCCACACCAACAGAACACTTCTTGCTAACTTGGCTAGTAATGCTAGAATGAGTTAAGCTAAGGACCCCATAAATACCAACTCTAGTCTTCGTTCTTAAATAAAAGTCTAACTTGTCTTATACATGTAATTATGTATAAATTTTTTTAGATGAATAATAATAATAATAATAATAATAATAATAATAATAAGATTTGTTGAATGAAAATAAATAAACTAGAAAATAAAATAAGGTAAAATTAAAATTGTATTTAGAGATAGGGTTTTTAGGTGAAGTGAGCCTATTATTATGGTTGTTGTTGTCGTTAGCTTTGGTGGACTACTGGCTCGATCTGTCTGTTCACTTTATTTTCACTTATTTCAACTTAGATAAGTTCAGTTCAAATAAATAAAAATAAAAATAAAATAAAAGTTCAGTTAAGGAAAAATAAAATCTGATAAGGATTACCCAATTTCAAACTACAACAAATAAGTTTTAATAAAGTCTAATAAGTTCAGATAAGTAAAAATCAGGTGAATAGAACACACCATATCATACTTGTGTAATTCAACTTATAGTAAGATAAAGTAATTTGACTAGGTAAATTTCATATAAAAAACACTAATATATAATATAAATTTGATTTTGATTAATTTTTTTTATTATAGATAATAAATAATTTTAATCAATAAAAAAATAATTTTAGTTCAGTAAAAATAATGATCAAGTGACATGAATATAGTATATTTGAGTCATGTATATATAAAAATAGAACGTACGACACTCAAACGATATGTACAAACAAAAATGATGAAGGGGTTTGATTTGACATGTTGGGAGGAAGAGATAAAGATGGAGAAACAGGTACGAGTACAAGTTTATATGGATGTGCATTGTGTTCTTATCATACAGATCTTCTGATTGTAACATTGCTAAACTTGAAAAAAAATTATTTATATGACCTCCGTTCATATTTAATTATCACTTTATTGGTTCATGATGATTATGGTCAACGTATCAAGCAGTAAATGGTTTAGTTAAAAGATTATATATGATCATGGGATCAAAACTGTACTACTCCTATGACACTTTGGAGTAGGAATATCGATCTTAATTCCATCTTTTCACTCCTAAAATAAGTCGAGTCTACAAATTATAACTTCTACAATAAGTTGAGTCTACGAGTTAAGACTGGATTAAGAGATTGAGAGGGTTCAAATTCAATTAGATCATTCAACTCATCCTATATCTATCTATAAAATAATGTTAACGTTGATAGAGTATAAAACATATTCCTGGTCTTCAACCATGGTTGAGTTGGTCCACTAACATGGTATCGGAGCTTGCGAGATAAAAAGGTCACGAGTTTAAATCTCATCCATCCCGCACTTTCAAATGAATATTTCGCGTTGGTTATGAGGAGGGCCTATGGTGCATTCACACTTCAAGTCCAACGGGCTCTCGTGTGAGGGGACGTGGTAGAGTATAAAACATATTCCTGTACTTCAATATAAGTTTAAGTTTTTAGTTGAGATGGTTCACTAACAAACGTGACAAATGACTAAGAGAGGAGGTGCTTATTTGATGATCCGTATATTTTTATAGAGTCAAGATGCTCTTATTTAATTAATCATGATTGAGTTTCTTTTAAGTATCTATAGTATAAGAGGATGACCTTATACGAAGTATTTGTTACTTTCAATCACTTCTTTTGGACTTAATCACACATAAAAAAAAAAAAAACGAAAGGTTGAGATGATGTTAAATGGAAATTGGAAACCGTCCAACACAGCCGTCCTTTCCCCTTCTTGGATGCAGTTGTGCAAACTTAATAGTGATGGCTTAAATTAGATTACTTGTAAAACTTTCAATTATTTAGCAAAGATGAAATGGACTCGAGAAACCTAACAAAGTTCCAGTGAGTTTGGTTAATTACGGGTGTATTCTATTTATCTAATTTTTACTTATCTTATCTTATCTGAACTTATCTGAACCTATCTAAACTTATCTGAATTTATTAGACCTTATCAAAACTTATTTTAGTTGTAACTTATACTTGGGTAACCCTTATTAGAACTTATTTTTCCTAAGCTGAACTTAT
Organism: Chenopodium quinoa; assembly: GCF_001683475.1. Classification (NCBI taxonomy): domain Eukaryota; kingdom Viridiplantae; phylum Streptophyta; class Magnoliopsida; order Caryophyllales; family Amaranthaceae; genus Chenopodium; species Chenopodium quinoa. Next base: position 19,606 of record NW_018742991.1, on the reverse strand, counting down.
TACTTATTACACCTGAAATAAGTGAAAATAAGGTGAACATAGCCCTACAACTTCAAACACTCTATAGGCGTTTTTTCTCCCATATTCTTCAATGTAAAATAACTCTTATTTTGGTAACAAATAAATGAATTATAAAAAAAGATAGTAAGTTTAGATGAATACTCATAATTTAAGGCTTGTGTGATTAATATGTAATCTTTGGTTTTGATCAAGTTTTTAAAGTTGTATGATGGATTTGATTATCATCCTGTTTAATTGAAGTTAATTTTGGATATATCAATAGCTATATACATGCACCTTCATGATTACACCCGAGAAAGGAAAAAAAAAAACACCTAGAATAACACAATAATAGGAAAGCAACTAATTAGTAAAACAAGTTAAAGTAAAACAAGTTTTTTTTTGAGGGAAAGTTAAAGTAAAACAAGTTAAAGCTTAATTGCTATACATTTCTTGTGTAAAAGAAAAAAAAAACACTTTATATTTCTAAGATTATCAAATATAATACGGAAAACTAGCTAGTTATTCGATGAATGAGTGTCCATAAACCATTTTCTGCTCATCCTTTTTCATTTTGAAAAGAAATTAGCTCAAATGACCAGGAAAAAAAAATCGAGTGCACTTGAGTACATGATGAAGTTTAATTTGTACCAATAGGTAACCATAGTAATAAGATATTATTAAATTAAATATTAAAATATGGTACTAGGTTATCCGACAAAAAGTGGACTTGCTAGCAAATGAGAATTATTGAATTGACAGATACTTATGCTAATAATGATACTCCTAATATAATTAAATTAGTAATGCAACTTGCAAGAGGAAACGTGGAGGGAGATGGGAATATGTTTTATGAACATGAAGAAGATGCTTTTTTTTTTTTTTTTTTTTTTTTTTTTTTTGGGTCCAGATTAGTCAGAATTGAAGGACGATACAAAATTACATATTATTATAAATGGAGCAGGGAAATTTTAACCTGTGGTCTATCATATACATACTCTCATTTTTAATCAGTGGGTTCAGATGCTAATATGTGGCATTGTGGCAATATGTTGTAACAATATACTGTAAGACTGAACTTCAAACTATATCGTAATGTGGAATGATATATGCAGTCTTAACGCATTGAAAGTGAGTAATTAATGCTTGATGTAACTTACTCCGTGATATTTTCATGGTTGGTTTCTTTTATGTAACTCTTATACATGGTTATACAGCGTATATAGAAATTTTTCAAAAAAACAAAAATAATCAACCAAATAAGCATACAAAGTATGTTAATCTCACTTGAACTTAATTATTTAAATTGAACTTAAAATTTGATTGTACCTAATCATTTCTTGATCATATCTGATTGGATCTCATCAACCTATATCTATGCTTATTTTTTTTATATATTATAAGACGAAGAAAACAACCTTTAATTAAAGAAGAAGAAAAAAAAAAAAACAAACCTTGATAATGTTGCGCAATAAAAGCCTGGGGACCTTGAAAAAAATATCCCGTACGAGGATGGCCGATGCGTGGACCCTTTCCACTACTCCGTGCTCAATGCAACTTAATCTTTTTCATTAAATAAAAATGTACTTTCTAATGTAATAAATTGCTCAAATTATCATAAAATAGTTTTATAAAGCATAAAAATAAAAATCATCTGAATTGAAGTACAGAAATTAGTGGGTATCCAGCAGAGTTATTGGAGAATTGCGTGGTTGATCAGATTTAAGAAGATACACATTGCGTGGACTGATAGATTCTGCTCCTTAAAACATAGGAATTTTTTTTAAAGTTATGCCCATGTGATTTTTTTATTTTATTAATCTTACCTTTTAAAGTGTTTCCGAGGATTAAGGTTTTACTAATTATTTGTTAATTTTTTTTAACAAAATTTTATGCATGATTTTTGTTTACTTTGTCGTATGTCATTTTGTTTGTTGTAATTAATTAGGTTGATTCAGAATTAAGCTAACCACCATGTTGAATTGCATGTGTTGATTCTGCTTAGAAATTGGTTCATCACTAGGTAAGTGACGTAAGTCCATTAATTATCGTGGTTAGTTCACACTAATTAATTTCTTTTAATTGTCCTATTTCACTTTTTGCACAATTTTGATTTAAATATAATTAGATCAAAAATTAACATTATGAAAATACACCACGAAATGATTTAATGAAGATCCCCAAATGAAATATTTTTTTTCCTCATGTATTATTAATAGGGAATATACCATTTGCTTTGGGATTCTTATCGATTCCCTTTGCATTTAAATTCTTAATTATAGATTCCAAATAGGATAATAAAAAAAGAAATGAGAGAGTAAAAGTTTAATTACCAAGCTAGTAATTTTTTTATATGGAATTTGATTATAAAAGTTATAATTTAATTTTGTGCGTTTTTATGATTAAGAACTATTTGTATCTTGTAATCGATCTTATGTGCTTATGTTATTGTTATTTTCTCTAAGGGATGATATAATTTCTTTAATTGTGTATTGTCCAAAAAAACAAAAGGAGAGAAAAATATAGGAAAATAAAAGGCCTGGGAAATGGAGGATACATAAATAAACAAAGCCAAAAAGAATGAGGGGAATGGGTTTTGGATGTTAGAGATAAGCAGAAAATTCATTAGTCATTATCCATTTTAGTCGGATGTATCAATAGAATGTGGATGTGATAATGCCTCTATGCTTTCATTTAGCATACTAGATCTAAAGGCCATGACAATATGATAAAAGAACAAGAGTTATACTCTCGAAGTCATTCTTTGAGGTAAAATTATACTTTGTAACATTTAATGACTTAAGGTATAACAATGATTATACATTAATATCAAGGGTGAGTTTTTTTTATTTTTTTTATTTTTTATTTTTGTATAGTTATAGGACATCTGATCTGACTTAAAGGTTAAAGGTCACAACTTTTTCTATTATAAAAATAAAGAGAACAATTACATTTTGAGAGTTGTTAGTTCTTTAGTTGTACTACTCTCACTAACAATATAACACACGAGATAATTAATCTTAGAAAGACGGAGTAGAAGAGGACAAGGAGGTTAAGATGAATGATGAAGGGATTGAAAAGTGAGTCAAAATTATAATGAATGCTTGAGCAAGACGCAAAACCATTAAATCCATCCAAAGAAACCTAGCTAGATAGCTGTTACAAGATGACGACCCAAAAACCATTCCAATAAACACAGGCCTTTGATATAGCAATATTACTGTACATACTAACAAGTTCCCTTTATAAACAACCTAGGGGACCTCATACACCTAAGATTAATAATAGGTACCCCAAATTTTCCAAAATAAAATCTCCCTTAAAAAGGAAAAAATATTTACTTTCTAAAATTACTACTGGTATTACTTTTATTATTATTGCAAGATTTTTTATTTATTTACTTATTTTTTTTACAATCAAGAAATAATATTATTGGGAGATATTTGGGGTAAAAGGACTTGGTCAGTGAACAATAAAAAGCCCCCCTTTACTTGGCTGTGTGAGTAAAAATCTGGTACCTTGGATCGCAATGTATAACTGTTGTGGGGTGTTTCTTTCTCTCTCTAATTTTTTTTTTTTTGAAAAAATCTCTAATTTTTTTTTTTTTGAAAAAATCTCTAATTTTTTCTCTCTATTAAAAAAAAAAAAAAAAACTTGACAAATTCTTCATAACCAACCAATCCCTGATCTCTCTCCTGTTCACTTGTATTCTCTTCTCTTATTTATATCCCCTCTTCTTTACTTCACTTCCTCATTGTAAATACCCTCCTCACTTCTCTTTTCTTATTCTAATTTGCGGGTTTGAATTCCTGATCATCAAACCCACAAATTAGACAAATATATAAAAAAGAGTTTAAGTTTAAAACTCTTTTTTATATATTTGAATTTTCAGGGTTTGTTATTTAGGGTTAGGGTTTTTTTTCTTTTCCGATGAAGATGAAGGTGTTGCGAAGATGGATGATAACAGCCGTTGTTTGCCGATGCAGCACCATCAAGATTCACATGCCTAGCTTCCTTGACTTCCTTCACTAATTTTCTTGATTTTTGGGGTTTTATTTATTTAAAAAAAAAATGTGGTCACTAAACCCCAAAAATAGAAAAAAAATAAGTATAAGAATTTTTGTTGGAGGAGGTTAAGAAAGAAGTAAAGGATGTGAGAATCTTGATGATGCTGCAGCGGCAATAAATGGCTAATTACTGTTTTTTTTTATTACATCATTACATTTTTTTTTTCAAATGTAGGTATTCATTTTTCCTGTTAATTTTCGTTTAATTTGTTATGTTTGTTTTATGTTTATTATATATAGATATAGATGTAAATGTATATTGAAACGGATGATTTAGGTTGTTGCTTCGTATGTAAGCGCACTCGATTTCGTTACATTATTTTTTTTTTTTTTTTAAATACAGGGATTTTTTTTTCCTTTGAGGGAGGGGGTGCTTGAACTGAGTGGGTGGATCTGAGATTGTTGACCTAAAATTGATTGATTATTTAAATTAAATATTAAGAAGAATTATATGATTATGTCTGTACTTTTGCAGGATACAAAATATACTAAATTTCAGATCATAAATAAGATCTTGTTAATGGCTGATATGCTTAACTTTTTCAGGTTCTTTCTCTTACTGCTAGCTTTTATTTGGTCCTTTGGACAAGTTTGTAGAAGTGTTTTTATTTGGCAGGTGAAAAACTTTGCTCTGTTGATTTTATCTGATTTGATGTGATTTCTGAAGTGAAGGCACAATTTTAGAGGTTAGATATGTTGGAGACAGCGGAAGTATAATGGGTGATTGGATCAGATTAATAAGTAATATTTATAAACTATATGAGAAACGAGTAGAGCTGCCGCACCTACTTATATTTATTCTTGAAAATGAAATAATACCGAAGAATATGTTTTCTTTTATTATATTCTCTTATATTGAAAATGATATCAATTACAGTTTATATAGGAAAAACTCATCCTAAATAAATAGTGATAGAAAATTTAGGAGCATTATATGCTTTACATTTTATTTAGGTTTTACTATTTTATTATTAGTTTTTCTTAATTTTACTTATCTTAATATAGTTTATACATTGCACAATTAACTTTTATCTCACAAATTCCCCCTCTTAATTTGCAATGTTTAATAATGTTTTAAATTTCTCGAACTTTTCTGTTGTTATAGCTTTGGTAAGCATATCTGCTGGCTGATCATTAGTGTTGATGAACTCGACCTGTATTTCTTCTTCATTGACTAATTCACGTATAAAATGATATCGAATCTCAATGTGTTTACTTCTAGCATGAAACACTGGATTCTTTGTCATAGCGATATCAGACATATTGTCACAAAATATCATCGTGGGGCTTTCTTGCTGAAGACCCAAGTCTTTTAAAATTCTTCATACCCAAACTGCTTCACATGCTGCTTCAGTAGCAGACATGTATTCTGCTTCTGCAGAAGAAAGTGCTACTGTTTGTTGTTTCTTTGAATTCCATGATATTATCTTAGTGCCTAAACAGAAAATGTAGGCTGATGTACTCTTACGATCATTAATGGAACCAGCCCAATCACTGTCAGTATAACCAATCAATTCTTTATCAACTTCACTCTGGTATCTTAGACCTACTTTCTTAGTACCTTGAAGATATTGTAATATCCTTTTTGCGGCAGAAAAATGTAATTTGCTAGGATTATTCATAAATCTTGATACCATATTCACTGCTTGAGCTATGTCAGGTCTTGTATGAGTTAAGTATAGTAAAGAACCTACCAAACTTCTGTACACATTACCATCGACCTTACTAGCTCCATCATCTTGACTTAATTTTTCATTCAATGCCATAGGAGTATTCACTGGTTTGCAATTTTCCATATCAAATTTCTTTAGGAGATCCACAGTATATTTTTCTTGATTAAAGAAAATTTCTCCCTTGGTTTGCGTAACTTGAATTCCAAGAAAGTATTTCATGAGTCTTAAGTCTGTCATTTCAAATTCTTGCATCATAGACTCTTTGAACTCATTTATGAGTTTCATATCATTTCCAGTGTAGATTAGATCATCAACATAAAGACAAACAATGAGAAAATGCCCATCATTGTTTTCTTTAATGTAAAGTGATGGTTCACTTGGACTCTTTTTGAATCCGTTATTCATAAAATATTTGTCAATTCTAGTATTCCAAGATCTTGGCGCTTGCTTAAGCCCATAGAGCGCTTTATGCAAACGATAAACTTTATCTTCTTGCCCTTGAATTTCACAACCTTGTGGTTGCTCCACATACACTTCTTCTTCTAATACACCATTCAGAAATGCGGATTTCACATCAAGCTGATAAACATATAATTCTTTCTGTGCAGCTATGGCTAACACTGTCCTAATGGTTTCAATACGAGCTACTGGAGCAATGTTTCATTGAAATCAACTCCGGATTTTTGAGCATATCCTTTGACAACAAGCCTTGCTTTGTGTTTTCGAATATTTCCGTCTTGGTCTAGTTTTGTTTTATAAACCCATTTTAGACCAATAATATCTTTACCTTCAGGGTAATCAACAAGCTCCCATGTCTTGTTTTTCTCAATCATAGCAATTTCTTCATCCATTGCTTTTATCCAAACATCGTCATTTGATGCTTCTTTATAGCTAGAAGGCTCACTTGCAAATAAAGCTAATGTTTCCGTGTCATTTGCGTTAGATAAATAGCACTCGTAATCATCCAAATAAGAAGGCCTTTTTCTAATTCTTCCTGGTTGATTTAAAAGTGGAGAAGATGAGGTTTCTTGTGTTTGTGTATTTGACACATTATTAGGAGATCTATGCGGACTGTTTGCTTCATTATTTATTGTTGTTGGAGCTAGGTTACGAGAATTTATAGCTTCTTCTTGCACAGGAAAATGAACTATTTCATCATCCCATTTCCATTTTGCCGATTCTTCAAATATAACGTCTCTGGAGACTATTAGCTTCTTAGCTTGTGGGTCTAAGAGACGATAGCCTTTTGATTCATCACTATATCCCACAAAAAGATACTTTCTCCCTTTGGGATCGAACTTGTCTTTACCTTGATCTTTGTTTAAGGCATATGCAATACATCCAAAAAATTTTAAATGACTAACAACCGGTTTTCTACCATTCCAAGCTTCATAAGGAGTCTTGTTACTAACTGCTTTAGTTGGTGAACGGTTGAGTATGTAAATAGCTGTATTTACAGCTTCAGCCCATAATGTTTTAGGAAGAGTCTTTTCTTCCATCATGCTTCTTGCCATTTCTACAATTGTGCGATTCTTTCTCTCTGCTACACCATTCTGCTGAGGTGTTCGTGAGACTGTCAATTGTCTTTTTATTCCTTCATTTCTACAATGCTCCATAAAAGGGTTATATATAAATTCACCCCCTCTATCAGTTCTCAATGTCTTTATCATATAACCACTTTGTCTTTCAACTAATGCTTTAAATTGGAGAAATACATTGAAAGCATTTGACTTTTGATCAATAAAAAATATCCACATCATACGAGTGTAATCATCGACAAATAATAGAAAATACCTCTTATTCTGTAGAGAAGGATTTCTTGTGGGGCCAAATATACCTGCATGTACTAATTCAAGAGGAGCTTTAGCTCTCCATGAAGTTTTTGGGAATGGAAGATGATGCATTTTTCCATATATACATCCTTCACAAACTTGAATATTTCTATCAATGTGTGGTAATCCCACGACCATGTCTTTTTGTTTCAATAATTGTAATCCTTTTTGGTTCAAGTGTCCATATCGTAAGTGCCATAGATAAGATTCATCCATAACATTTGCTTGCAATGCCAGCTTCTTTTGTGGCATATGAAGCGGGAAAACTTTATTATCAGCCATTTGTACTTTCGCCAATATAGTACCAGATTTTTTGTCCGTAACAATGCATTCCCCATTGTCAAAATTTGCTGAATATCCTCGTTGAACAAGTTGCCCAACACTTAGGAGATTATGTGTCAAATTAGGCACATAAAGAACATCATGTATGTATTTTGTGTTATTTGCTTTGCTATTAACAACAATGACTCCTCGTCCTTCGACGTTTGCCTTTTTTCCATCACCTAAGGTGACTTGATCTGCTACACCCATATCTAACTTGATGAACATGTCCTTATTTCCTGTCACGTGGTTGCTACAACCACTATCGAGAAACCATAAATTTCTAGACTTATTTTGTGCATCCATGCACGTAAGAAATAATTGTTCACCTTCAGCGTTAGCGGTGAAATTCGCTTCATTTGTATTATTTCCATTTTGATGCCAACAATCTTTTTGAGAATGATTTGAATTACGACATCTCTTACATTTAAAATAACATTCAGATGATTGATGGTTAGACTTACCACAAATACGACAAGAATTATTTGACCTTTGTTGATAATTTTGATATTGTCCGCGACCTCTTCCTCTACTTTGTCCTCGGCCACGGCTAAAATTTTGGGTACCACGGCCTCTACCATATTGATGTCCTCTTTGGTTTCCCCCTCTTTTCTCTGACTCTCCTTGATATTGTTTGTTTGATGTGTTAAGTTGGGATTGAAACGCTTGATCTACAAGTTGATCGGTATTTGCATTTCTTTTCAATTTTTGATCATGTGATTCCAAAGATCCCATCAACTCATGCATTGTGAGAGTTGACAAGTCCTTAGACTCTTCTATTATAAATGTGGCAGAATTATATTTTTCTGTCATACTTCTTAATACTTTTCGAACAACTCTTTTTCTTCTAATGTATCACCGAGACTTCTTATTTGATTAACTATTTCCGTGACTCGTGAAAAATAAACTTGGATAATTTCTGTCTTTTGCATTTCCAGGTTATCAAAATCTCTCCATAGATTTTGTAATCTAACAGCAACAACTTTTTCATTTCCTAGAAATCCTTGTTTTAATGTATCCCAAGCTTCTTTGGATTTTTTCAATCCATATAAGCGGGGAAATATAGTTTTACTCACGGCTGCATGAATATATCGTAAAGCAAGTGCATCTTTTTTCTTGTTTTCCTTGTGTAGTTTTTGTTGTGCTTCATTAGGATTTTCTGGAAGGTCTTCATAGCCTCCTTCCACGAGCTCCTATAAATCTTGGGATATAAAGAATGTTTGCATTTGACTACTCCAATAGTCATAATGTTCTCCATCAACGATAGGAAGTGTCGGTTGGGAATAAGAGAAAAATGGTGTTGATGTACTGGAAGCCATGATATAATTATTCCGGCTCTGATACCAAATTTGTTGGAGACAGCGGAAGTATAATGGGTGATTGGATCAGATTAATAAGTAATATTTATAAACTATATGAGAAACGAGTAGAGCTGCCGCACCTACTTATATTTATTCTTGAAAATGAAATAATACCGAAGAATATGTTTTCTTTTATTATATTCTCTTATATTGAAAATGATATCAATTACAGTTTATATAGGAAAAACTCATACTAAATAAATAGTGATAGAAATTTTAGGAGCATTATATGCTTTACATTTTATTTAGGTTTTACTATTTTATTATTAGTTTTTCTTAATTTTACTTATCTTAATATAGTTTATACATTGCACAATTAACTTTTATCTCACAAGATATCCAATAATTTCACTTTGATCTCCAAATATTTTTTCCGTTCTCAAATAATTGTTCCGTTCTATCTAGACTATAGATATGCACTTTTAAGATTATTTTTTTAAAATTTTAATTATCGAAAATTAAAAATATGTTAACACTTAAAATTGTGTGTTGTAAAGCTTTGAATTATACCGTATTAGGGAGTATATTATCTGAGAATGATGGAAATATATACTTTTACATTTTATGTTATTTTGGGAAAATGATGCAAAATTAATTTGGTGTAGGGATATTTTCTGTGTCACAGTTTATAACCTATTGTGTTTTTCAGTACTGTCCCCTTCTTTCTCCCCACCAAAAAAAAAGTTGCTTTTGCAGTGTGTAATAACTAATAATCTTACAATTTGGAGGTGGTAGTAGTGGACTTTGTTTATGGTTGAAATTATATTTCTTGCATTTCAGTTTGCAAATTTTGAGGAAATTAAATTTGAATGTGTATTGCAACTATTTTATCAATGTGTTGACCACACGCGCTTATATGTATAGGACTTGTGAGAGTTTTTAGGTGCACTTAACAGTTTATGCGAAAATAATTTAGCTAAGGGACAAAATGAGGACCTTTCTTTCAGCTTAGTTTTGCTATTTTACTTGGGACTAGTTACACTAATACGTTTTCTCATAAAAAAGTTACACTAATACATACTCCAAGTGAACCTTTAAAAAAATTGTGATCATGAATAGGTTTGAGTTTATATATGTTTGACCATTCTTTTATTTATACTGTCTATGTAACAACAGGAAAATAATAATCTTCATGAAGCCAACTACAATATATAGCAATCTATGTCTCTAAGTTTATATTCATGGCTTATGATTTATTACAGAGTGAAAATAAAGAAAAGAAATAAAAATGCTCAAAATGCCATTTTAAAATTATTGAGTTGATCATGTGATTTCCTGTCTAATACACTAACATATATTATCATTCATTCATACTGAATAAAAGATTTAATTAAAATATAGTTCACTTACAAAAATAAGAAGAATGTATGTTATGCCAATAATTTATTTCTTAACATTCTATCAAATACAAAACTTTAAAGTTATAAGAAAATCTTGTATATTTAAATTATACTACACCGTAAGTGTTCTCATGTGCAAGTTGAATTAACTCTGATCCGTTGGATTATTATTTAACAAAGGTGAATTATGTTCATCTGATTTTTACTTATTATCAACAATTTTCATTCTTATTATTTAGTTTTAGTTAACTTGCCAAGCCTACAAAAACATATCTGAACTTTATATCAGCTTGTTTTTGTTCACCTTTCACAAGGAAGCTGTTTTTGCGCCTTTGCAGGCTTCTGTATAGTTTACTTTGCTCTGTTTCAAAATAATGAATGTTAAGTTACTTAACTACTGAATGATGTCAGTAGTCGTCGTTCCCTCGAAGCACACAAAGTGACTGCAGTTAGAGGAAACAAACATAACAAATGGAAAAGATAATCTTTGATATAGTATATGATCACAATATGTCTATATGTGCACATCCGAAGATGTTAGGTACAACTGACTTAAAGTTGAGTTGGAATGAGGTGAAGAATAATGTATGTACATCAGCTTATCTTCTCTTCTGTATGCTAACATATTTTATCTTCTGTATAATAATTTTCTCATGTTTTTTCCTTGTAAAATCATGGGAAATTATTATTTTTCTTTAGTTATTTTCTTTGTTTCTACAACTAATCAGTATTTTAGAATAAGATTATTATGTTTTTTTTTTTCTCTCCAAATGAAGCACAAATAGTTGTGTCAGATCAACTGATTTATATGTATTTAGAAAGAGAGTTTCATGGTAAGAAACTCTCAAGAATTTATATGTTTATGAGTAAATAACCACGTTTATATATTGAGCGTACCTAGATGCGTGCCTTTGAATCCTTGACATACACTCCTTAACCTTCTATAGTTCTATACTTATAATTCTTCAAGTTGAAACCTTGCAAAAACATACATTTTGGAATAAGAGATTTTTAGTTAAATTTATTCCAAATAAAAGTTCAATATGAACTCTTGAAGTACAATCTAAGCTAAGTGTGTAATAACCCTAATTTGTCAATAATATGCTATACCTTATAAATCATACCCTATTTTGAGTTCATTTGATAAATAATATAAAGAATATATTGTTGAAACTTTTTCAAGTAATTCCTTTCATTCAAAAACTACCACGTGTCAACTATTGAGGATGTTGGTTGTTTCAGACTGATCGATTGTTCATCATATTCATCATGGGAATTAGACGATTTCCCATCGTACATATCATTGTGCTTAGTTCGATAGGGGTGATAGTGGTAGAGAGAAAGCGCGGAAGACATCTTAAAGACAGGGTAAAAGGATTAAAGAGTTAGTGGATGACAGCTAATGAACAGATAGTCTCCAGTTAAATTACTGGTCCTCGATTATATTGTTTGGTTTTTTCCCGATTATTAGATAAATGTAGCTTTTTTTGAAGTTGATATACGTGTTTTATACAATGGTTTTCCCCGGTTTGATTGCATGATTTTACATGGTTTTGAGCTCTACGGAGCTATTTCTTGCTAACAATCTCTTCTTTAGTGTATTCGATTGTTTTAGTAAGCTTTTCAGGAATATGAAGCGTTTCTAGGCAATTGGACGTGTTTTTAGTAGATTTGGAAGAGTTGATAGCCAAGAACTGCAATTTATGTGGAATGCCCGACCGGGCATGGCTTGCCCGGGCAGACCGGGCAATGAGGAGTTCACAGGAAGAAGCCCAATTCTGAACGGTGCAACGCGCGCCCGATCGGGCAGGCTTCGCCCGGTCAGACCGGGCGATGAAGAAATCAAGTTATGAGATGCAATTTTGGAAACGTGTTACGCGCGCCCGACCGGGCGAGGTTCGCCCGGTCAGACCGGGCAAAGAAGGAAAACTGTCGTATTTTACGCAGCCTTCCTCCGCCCGATCGGGCGAGGTCCGCCCGGTCAGACCGGGCAAAGCTCAAGAACGCGTATTTTCTTATTTTTCCGAAATATTATCTTTTGGGGGTATAAATACCCTTTTGTAATTAACTTTTAGACAGTTAGTTTTTCATTAGTTTTCTCCTTAAGCCCTAGAAAACTCTCAAGAACCCTAGTTTTATTTTCTTAAGCAATTTCAATCTTTAATCCTAGTTTTATTAATTGTTCCTCAAGAATTCAAGATCATCAATTGAAGTATTTGGTATTTCTTACTTTCCATCTCTTTTATTTATTTTATAGTTCTTTAATTATGTGTTCTCTATTAGATCTTGTTTTTGATTTAATTATGATTTGTGAGTAGTTTCCTTAATCCGGGATCTTGCTAAGCCCGATTATGATTGATGTATAAAGTAGATCTTTAAATTCCCCAATAATAATCCCAATTGACATGCTTAATTGATTGTGTTTATGCCAATACTAGATTAGGGATAATTAGTATTGTTATCATCCCTTTGTTCTTATTGCAACGGAAGTTGGGTATTAACGGGATTAGGTTATTTCAATTAAGGGTTTGAAGATCATCACGGAAGTAGATGATTGAATAATTAGGAATCTAGGCATGGTGTTTAATGTCCCTTATTCGCTTGATTCCACGGAAGTAGGCTTGATAGTTAATTTGGGAAGCCATTGATAACTCGGAAGAGACCTTTGGTATTATTATTAGGGATTGCTTTTCTTCTTGTCAATTGATTTATATATTGGGGGTAGATTTATTAGTTTATCAATCATAATCGTGGTGATGCTTGATCTTGGATGCTTTAGTTTATTGATTAATATTTCCTCTAGTTAATTGTGTTATTTAATAAATTAGTTGATTATTATCATCCATTATTGATTGGTCACGTGCTTAGTGATTAATTGAGTCTGATTAATTGAATGAACCATAGTCTCTTGGGATTCGATCCTTACTTGCCCTACTACACAGTTAGAAGGAATAGTTAGGTTATTTTTGTTAGGTACGCGATAAGCCTATCAAATTTTGGCGCCGTTGCCGGGGACTAACGGTTTCATATTGATTTTTCGTGATTCGTTTATACTAAGCGTTGTTTGTTGCTTCGGCTATTGTCTCCTGTGTTTTTGATGTTCTTTGCCTAGTTCTTTGTTGTATGCAAACACGTCACTCAGGGTCAGACGACTTAGTGCCTCTCGATTCAGAAATTGAAGCGACTGCAAGAAGACGAAGAGGTAGAAGAAGAGCAGGTAACAGAAATATGGAAGACCAAGCAACAAAGTCTCTTTTGGAGTACGGTATCCCTGACACAACAACCGGACTCCTTTCTAGCATTATTAGACCACCTATCACCGCTCAGAATTTTGAATTGAAACCGCAATTTATTCAATTCATATCCAATGATTCATTTGCTGGCACACCTCTTGATTGCCCAGTGAATCATATAGATGGTTTCTTGGAAAAGTGTGACACTATGAAGCTGAATGGTGTTACAGATGATGCTCTTAGACTTCGCCTTTTTCCATTCTCATTACGGGATAGGGCGAAGGAATGGTTAAGAGATGAGGGTTCTGGTTCCTTTGATACATGGGATAAACTAGTAAAAGCTTTTCTGGTCAAGTTCTTGGGACAAGAAAAGACTGCAAGATTAAGGAACGAGCTATCCACTTTCAGGCAATCAGATGAAGAATCCTTATATGACGCATGGAGGAGATTCAAGAGGTTACAGAGACAGTGCCCCCATCATGGCATACCTGAATGGATGTTAATCCAAACATTCTATAATGGTCTAACCCATGAGTTCCGGATCTATATCGACGCCGCATCTGGAGGCTCCCTTCTAACTAAAAATCCAACCGAAGCAAAGGAGCTGGTTGAGAAGATGTCAGCCAATGACAACTATCACCCAGGCGGCCGAAATAATGTCAAGAAAGGAGGTAAATTAGATGTTGATGCTCTAACTCTTTTAACTAGTTCTGTGCAGGCACTTTCAAGCAAGTTCGATAGACTACAAACTGGATCTTCCAATAATGTGCTAGAAACTTGTCAAATGTGTAATACTCAAGGTCACATCGCACCTAATTGCCCACGAAATTCGAATGAGGTATCAATTGAGGAAGCCAATGCCTTCTACAATTCCAACCCTAAAAGACCATACGATCCCCATTCTAATACTTATAATGAAGGTTGGAAGAATCACCCAAACTTCTCATACAAAAACACCCAAGCTCAGCAAAATCCACCTCCGCCCCCACCTCGAAACAACAATTATAATCCACCTGGTTTCCAACCAAGACCACCCCTAGTACAACAACCCATGCAACCCATGCAACCACCCCCTCAAAAATCCAATCTCGAACTAATGATGGAGAACTTCATCAACACCACAAATAATTCCATCCAACAGTTACAAGCCCAGAATAAGCTCATGGAAAATCAAATAAGCCAACTTGCTCATCAAGTCGGCCAATCTTCAAAAACACCGGGTACGTTTCCTGGCCAAACAGAGCAACCACAAAAGGGGCACATGAATGCTGTAATTTTAAGGAGTGGAAAACAGTTGGAAGGCCTTCCCGTAAGGGAACCATCAACGATAGATATTGAGGGAATGAGTGAAAAACAGGGAAATCGGCAAAGTTCTTCTTCGCCCGGTCAGACCGGGCAAGGTCCGCCCGATCGGGCGCGAGAAGCAGTCGACGAAAAACAGGGGAATGTGCGAATTTCTTCTTCGCCCGGTCAGACCGGGCAAAGTCCGCCCGATCGGGCGCACGAAGAAATTCCAGACAAACAAAAGAACATAAGCAGCTCTTCTTCGCCCGGTCAGACCGGGCAATCACTGCCCGACGGGCGCGAGATCCAGACAGCCCAATTCCAAGGAATGATGTTCAAGAAAAGCCACGGGAATACATTCCAAGCGTCCCTTTTCCACAGAGGTTAGCCCAGGCTAAGTTAGAGAAAAAGTACGGTAAATTTCTAGACATCCTTAAGAAACTTCACATTAATATACCGTTCTTGGATGCAATTTCTGAAATGCCTTCTTATGCAAAGTTTTTGAAAGACATGCTATCTAACAAGAAAAAGCTTGCAGAGAATGCTACTGTTTCTCTAACTGCAGAATGTAGTGCCATTCTGCAAAACACTCTTCCTAAGAAACTAGGTGATCCAGGCAGCTATTCAATCCCAGTGAAGCTGGGAGATATAGAGATCAATAGAGCGCTATGCGATCTTGGTGCAAGTGTAAGCCTTATGCCGCTCTCCATCTGCGAAAAGCTTCAAATGGGTGAGCTAAAGCCTACAAGGATATCTCTGCAACTTGCAGACAGGTCAGTTAAATTTCCCCTCGGTATACTTGAAGATGTTCCATTGCGAGTTGGTAAATTCTTTATTCCATGTGATTTTGTTGTTATGGAAATGGAAGAAGATGCCCATGTCCCTATTATTCTTGGTAGACCATTCTTAGCTACTGCAGGTGCAATTATTGACATGAAGAATGGGAAAATAACATTTGAAGTAGGGGATGAGAAAATGGAGTATTCATTACTGAATGCTATGGGAAATCCGTCTATGGGTGAGACTATTTGTCAAGTGGATGTCCTCGATGATCTACAACAAGAACAACTTCCCCTGATCAAAAAGGAAGATGCTCTTGAAACGGTGTTGATAGGAAGTATCCATGATGAAGATTGGGAAGTAAGGGAGTACACGAGGCTACTAGAAGACGCAAAAGCTAATCCAATCATCGCTCCAGTCAAGGAAGTCCTTAGTACATCGAGTGTTGGGGAGAGTTCAACGCCTCCCGAGGTAGAGTTGAAACCCCTTCCATCTAATCTTAAATATGCATATCTTGGTCCCAAAAATACATACCCTGTTATTGTTAATGCTGAGCTTAATAACATTGAATTAGAGAAACTTCTCGCTGTTTTAAGAAAATATAGAAATGTTATTGGGTATACCATTGATGATATCAAGGGTATTAATCCCTCTTTTTGTATGCATAAGATCATTCTTGAGGACGATCATGCCTCCTCTAGAGAACCTCAAAGAAGACTAAACCCAACTATGATGGAGGTAGTCAAGAAAGAGGTTCTCAAATTGCTTGCTGCAGGAATAATCTACCCTATCTCAGATAGTAAGTGGGTTAGTCCTGTACAAGTAGTACAAAGAAAGGAGGTATGACAGTTGTCAAGAATGACAAAAGGCGAGCCTGTTGCCACAAGAACTGTTACAGGGTGGCGGATGTGCATTGATTACAGAAAATTAAATAAAGCCACCCGTAAAGATCATTTCCCCTTGCCTTTCATTGATCAAATGCTCGAACGATTGGCTAACCATTCCTTTTTCTGTTACTTGGATGGATATTCCGGTTTTTTTCAAATCCCCATCCG
Source organism: Chenopodium quinoa (assembly GCF_001683475.1). Lineage (NCBI taxonomy): Eukaryota > Viridiplantae > Streptophyta > Magnoliopsida > Caryophyllales > Amaranthaceae > Chenopodium > Chenopodium quinoa. The sequence goes on along the minus strand of NW_018742991.1, from coordinate 2,660 downwards.
CCCTTGTGATCAGGAAAAAGACTACATTCACATGTCCATATGGCACCTTCGCATATCGCAGAATGCCATTTGGACTGTGTAATGCCCCAGCCACGTTCCAACGGTGTATGATGGCTATTTTCTCAGGTCTCATAGAAAATTCTATGGAAGTTTTTATGGATGATTTTTCTGTTTATGGTTCATCTTTCGATATTTGTCTTGAAAATCTAACAAAGGTGCTCCATAGATGCCAGGATGTCAATCTGATATTGAACTGGGAGAAGTGCCATTTTATGGTACAACAGGGAATCGTTTTAGGCCATGTAGTTTCAAACAAAGGGATTGAGGTGGACAAAGCCAAAGTAGAGTAATACAGAAACTTCCCCCTCCAAATTCTGTGAAAGGAGTACGAAGTTTCCTTGGCCATTGCAGGTTTTTATCGCAGGTTTATCAAGGATTTTTCAAAAATTGCTAGACCCTTAACTGAACTGTTAGCTAAGAACGCCCAATTTGATTTTAATGATGCTTGTCTTGAAGCTTTTAACAGGTTGAAGGAAGCCTTAACCTCTGCTCCTGTTATACAACCCCGGATTGGGCCCTACCCTTTGAAATCATGTGCGATGCTAGTGATTATGCGATAGGGGCCGTCCTGGGCAACGAAAGGATAAGAAATGCATGCTATATATTACTCTAGTAAAACTCTTAGCCCTGCTCAAATGAATTATGCAACTACTGAAAAAGAGATGCTAGCTGTCATATATGCAATAGATAAGTTTCATTCTTATTTAGTTGGGTCGAAAGTGATTATCCATACAGATCATGCGGCATTGAAATATCTGATGAGCAAGAGCAATGCCAAGCCGCGGTTGATTAGATGGATCCTCCAATTGCAGGATTATGATATAGAGATCAGAGATACGAAGGGACAGAGAATGTCGTCGCAGACCATCTCTCTCGCCTCCTCCTTGATGAGGAGGATGAGGATAACCTCCCATTTGATGACTCTTTTCCCGTTGAGCGTTTGTTAGCTCTTTTACAGGTTGAATCTCCTTGGTATGCTGATTTAGCTAACTATCTTTCTACAGGTACAATGCCTCACGGTTACTCCTATCAACAAAGGAAGAAATTCCTTATGAGGCACACCGACACTTTTGGGAAGACCTTTCTTGTACAAACTATGTGCCGATGCAGTGATCAGACGGTGCATTCCCGAAAGTGAGGTAAGCAATATAATTTCTCATTGCCATGACTTACCTTGTGGTGGACATGCAGGCCCCTCGAAAACAACTGCAAAGATCCTACAATGCGGATTTTACTGGCCCACTATGTTTAAGGATGTGTACTCCTATGTCAAGGCCTGTGACCGTTGTCAACGAACGGGAAATATTCCAAGAGGAACGAAAATGCCACTCAACAACATAACTCGAGGTCGAGTTGTTTGATGTGTGGGGGATAGATTTCATGGGCCTTTCTCTTCCTCTAAGGGGAATCGATACATTTTGGTAGCCGTTGACTACGTGTCAAAATGGGTTGAGGCCATTGCTACACCAAGCAATGATGCCCGTGTGGTAAGTAAATTCTTCAAGAAAAACATTTTCAATAGATTTGGTATCCCACGTGTGTTGATTAGTGACAGGGGAACACACTTCATGGAGAGCCGATTCGAAGCAATGTTGAAGAAATATGGAGTGCAGCACAAACTTGGAATTGGCTATCACCCCAAACCAGTGGCCAAGTAGAGGTATCAAATCGAGAGATAAAGTCCATCCTAGAGAAAACAGTTGCAAGAACGAGAAAGGATTGGGCTGACAAAATTGATGATGCACTTTGGGCTTACCGAACAGCTTACAAAACTCCAATAGGTACAACCCCGTACAGACTTGTATACGGAAAAGCTTGTCACTTACCCGTCGAGCTAGAACATCGAGCATTTTGGGCCATCAAAAGCCTGAACTTTGACGCTAAGGCCGCGGGAGAGAAGAGGCTATTGCAGTTGAATGAGCTAGATTAGCTCCGCCTCGAAGCCTATGAGAGTTCAAAGCTTTATAAGGAGAAAACAAAAAGGTGGCACGACAAGGGCCTCATAAGAAGAGAATCAAAGAAGGAGATCAAGTCCTTCTATTCAATTCAAGGTTGAAAACTATTTCCAGGGAAACTCAGGTCAAGATGGTCGGGCCTTTCACGGTCTACAAAGCATATCCTTATGGCACCATTGAATTATGGAACAACACCGGGGGCACCTTCAAAGTCAACGGACAAAGGTGAAGCACTATCGAGCGGGAGATCCTATTGAAGAGAAGTCAGATATCACATTCTCTTCCCCGCCACAAAACTCAATGAGGATGAATAACGGTCAAGCTAATGACCTTCTAAACAAGCGCTTGCGGGAGGCAACCCGATTCTTTTTTCTATTTTCCTTAATATTTTATACTTTATCTTTCAGTTTATGTCTGTGTTATGCTGTTTTACAGAGAGTATCAAGCTAAGCACGAAGTGGGATGTCAAGAGAGCAGTCAAAGATCGAGTTATCGCGTTTTTGCTCTTCGCCCGGTCAGACGGGCAAATTCCGCCCGATCGGGCGCGAGAAACAGAGAGCCAAAAAGAAGAGTATGAAGCTAAGCTTCTCTCCGCCGATCAGACCGGGCAAAGCCCGCCCGATCGGGCGCGAGTAGCAGAATCTG
>NW_018742990.1:0-37941 GCF_001683475.1 Chenopodium quinoa | reverse complement strand
TTATAAAACTTTCTTATACAAGTATTTTGTAAAGGGGAGGACTAAAATGTTTATAAACACATTTTTTTTAGCTTTTCTTAAATTAAACCAGATATTAAGTAAAAGAATTTTAATAAATACGGAGGCATCCCAAATCTGTAGCCACAATTATTTCATAACATTACCACAAATCCAGCAGATAAATAGCATTAAAATTCGAGTAATATCAACAAGCAATTAAAAAAAGTCACCATTTTCATTGATTAAAATTCACAATACATATACCAATACATAATGAAACTACTATCACTAATACCCAGATTAGATTTCAGATTTATCAACTGAAATATCATCAAGTTTAGGGTTGCAAAAAATGATACATGATAAGATGAAGGGAGGAGTGAGAATGTGAGTGATTTGGGAGCAAAATCTTGAAGCAGCAGCACAGCACCCAAGAGCAGAGGAAATAGCAGCAACAAGCAGGAACCAGCACACGCAATAACAGATCAGCAACTTATCAGAAGCAAGGAATAATATAAGCAGAAGGGACTCAGCAGGAACTTATTTTTGTTTTTCAAAATTGCTCTCAGATTTACGTTTATCGTATCATCACTGAGCAATGGCTGTTTTAACTTAAAACTTGAAAAATGCTGCCAGCAAGTACATATACATTGAAGTCTCAACATAAATGACAAGGGCAACGATGATTCAAGAAAAATTAAAACAGCAAGCATAAGAAACAGCAGCAACAAAACAGCAGCAAGCATAAGAAACAAGCAGCAACAAAACAACAGCAGCAACAACTCAGCAGAGACAACAACCAAAAGGCAAAAGCACTACCAGCAGGCAGCAGCTCATAACAAGTTCAAGCAACTTCAAAATTATAGCTTTTGTTTTTTTAAAATTGCTCTCAGATTTACATCACTGAGCAATGGTTGTTTTAATAAAAACTTGAGAAATGCTGCCAGCAAGTACCAAAATACATTTAACTATTTAAGTCTCAACATAAATGACAAGGGCAACGATTTTAAAAGTCTTGAAAAATGCTGCCAGCAAGTCTGAAAATAAATGACAAGGGCAACGATTTTAAAAGTCTTGAAAAATGCTGCCAGCAAGTCTGAAAATAAATGACAAGGGCAATGATTTTTCAAGATAAAATAAACCACAATGAGACACAAATACCAGTTATGCAGATGAAGCACTTTCGGCTTCAATCTCTTTACCAATAAGGAGGACGTCTTCCTCAACATCCGCTTGATAACCACGGCACCAATTTTTGGTGGTAACCAATGCCTCAACATTCTTTGGCAAAAGTTTACCCCTATATTTGTTCAAAATACGACCACCCAAACTAAAAGAAGATTCAGAGGCCACCGATGTAATAGGAATGGCCAAAACATCCCTTGCCATATTAGCTAAAATAGGAAGAGAAGAAGCTTGAGATTCCCAATACTTGAGAACGTCAAAATGTTCCCCTTGAATTAATCGCGAACGAGGTCCATTCAAATATGCCTCAAGATCAGCCAGGGCATCTAGTTGAATCATCACATTCGTCATCAACCTCACGCAACTGAAACAGATTTTTTATTATAAAAGTTAAATTATGACATTACAAATAAAAATAGAAGACTACCATTGATATTGAGTATATTGTATAACATAAATACCGTGAACATATTTTGAGATCTCAACGTGCGATTAGAATTTTCAGATTGAGCTGTGTTTGAAGAGGCAGGATTTCTGCAGCTTGTATTAGATGCAGTAGATAAAATTATAAAGGTCATAAAAAGCTTCCTTAATCATCATAATCTTTTCGTCGCATGCCTCATCATTATACAACGAGTTCAACATATGTCTCACTCGAAACAACTTATAACGAGGATCAAGAGCAATAGCAACTGAAAGTATCAAACTATAATCCTCCCAATAACTCTCAAACTTCTCAAGCATAACTGTTGCCATGGGTGCAAGTTTAGGGTCTTTAAAGGCTTGAGTAATAGCGTACTCAATTTTTAAAACACTAACAAAATACAAATTAGAAGTGGGATATCGGTACCAGAAAATAACACAGTTATATCATTAAATGGCTGAAGGAAATCACAAATTTTTTGAATGGTATCCCATTCATCAGCATCAAGTCTATAAGAAATACCCAAAAACCTACTAGTATATAGAATCAAGGCATCCTTAGCTTCTAAGGCTTTTCGGAGCATTGTATAAGTGGCATTCCAAACGAGTCACAACATCGAGACATAACTTACCATTAAAAGCAGAGTCTAACTCAGACAAAGCATTCTCAAATTGAGTTTATCTAGAATCAGAAGCATCAATATATTTAACAACCTCACGCAATTTTTCAACACTTTCATGAACTTCTTTTAAACCTCTTTGAACAATAAGATTTAAAACATGAGCTGAACATCGAACATAAAAGAATTTCCCATTACAAGGAAGAGGAGAGCATTGCATTAATTCTTTTTTCAAATATTCAACCATAACATCCATAGAACGAGCATTATCATGAAAAAAGCCTTACCTTGAAGGTTCCACTCTTTAATCATTTAAACACAAACTTTCCAACCTCAACACCAGTATGGGGAGGGCCACAATATCTAAAATTTAAAATTTTAGACCTAAGAGACCAACTGTTATCAACATAATGAGCAGTCAAAGTGAGATAGCCTCGGTTAGTACATGCAGTCCACAAGTCACATGTAAAGCTAACTCTACCAGAAACATTAGCCAAAGACTCATGCAACAAGGATTTATATTTATCATGCTCACAATAACATACTTTAACATAGTTTTTCTACAAACATGCTGCACCTTAGGATTCAAATATGCATGAAGTTCCCTAAGATATTCATGCTCTACAATATTTAAAGGATATGCATGACAGATAATAGCTTTAGCAAACTTTTGTAAATAAGTTTTTTTGATCAAATTGGTGATTCGTTACCGGACTGGAGACCAATGCTTTTCCAAACATGCATTAATATGAGCTCTACAAGTTGAAGTACTCGCTTTACCAGGTGCTTTATATTCTTTGCCACACAAATTAACAATGAGCATAATCTACCTTTCATTACCTATCGTCTTTACAAAAAAAGTGTAATGCTTCCATATACCCGCGGTTCTTTGACGTTTATTAACAGAAGGATTGATAGTGCCGGTATTACTAGCATCATCAACCGGGAGTGGGACAGAGGCAGCTTGAGAGCTAACAGTATCAAAATTTGATTGCCTCTCATAGTCAAATTCATCATACTCGCAAGACATGATTGAAACAAAAAAAAAAAAACAGCATTTATAAGTACCAAATTAAGTGACAGATTCTACTAATAGTGAGCAATTAAGCATGCATTGTCTCATGTGACTGACATATGTGTACATTTAAGTACTAACTTTAAGCCAACTTTAAGCCAACTTTAAGCCAATCATACAAGTATACATTTTAAGTACATACAAGTATACTAACTTTAAGTACTAACTTTAAGCAGAATAAGATTAGCAGAATGGGGACTTATTGAAGAAATTGTGTAGCTTCTAGATAATACAATTAAGCACCTAAGAGAAAACAAATATTGTAGTTAATTAGAGAAAATAAGTTAACTCAATGCAAATGCACATCTGTAGTGCTACAATAAGTAAAATGAACCAAATTAAAGAAAACAGAAGTTGTTCCTTCAACAACAAACAACACCAACAACAAAAAATAAAATAAAATTAATCCACTCTCAAAACAGCTAGCATCAATGTAAATGCCAAAACTAATTCTCATTCAACAAACACATCACAACATTTACTGATTACTATGGCCACTCTTCATTAGCATCCTGCTCACAGCTGCCAAAATACCTCTCGTCCTTCTACCACCCCCCTAATTCCTTATTCAACAGAAATGTCAATATATTCGATAAGAATTCTCTAAAAGACTAGAAAGCTGCACTAGCTAAGTGAAACAAACGTGTCTACTCATTTGAGGTGAACCAGAGTAATCCTTCTCCCTTCAAACCAATTAATCACATGAATTATGTTCACACAGACAAAACCGTAACCCGTTAATCGCATAAAAATTGCAAACCAAATCAACCAACACAACACAACACAACACAACCATAATTCAATTCCCCTCCCTGTGAAAATCAAGATCTAGCACTATACATTGCAAAACAACCAACATAACACAACCATAATACAATACCAAATCTACAAAAAAAAAAAAAAAAAAAAATTTACGTATCAAAAAAAAAAAAAATCACAAAATATACATTGCAAAACAAAAAATGAACAAAAGAACTAGAACTTTCAAAAAAAAAAAATCAGAAATTATAATTTACAAAATAATAAATGAAAAAACAGAACTTAGAAAAAATAATAGGAACTTAGAATGAGAATGAAAAATACAAATACCTTATATCGTCCGTGAGTAGAGAATATGAAAGATCTACAAAAAAAAGAAAAAAAAAATTAAAATTAAAAAAAAAAAGGCAGATAAACTCATAAACCAGAATAAATAGAACTTATAAAAAACCAGAAAAATACCAGAAAAATTCGAAGTTTGAGAATATCCAGAAAAAAGATCTACAATAAACCAGAAAAACAGAACTTAGAACAAAAAATAGGAAATTAGAAAGTTTTCAACAAAAAAAAAAATCGGAACTTAGAATGAGAATGAAAAATACAAATACCTTATATTGCCGTGAGTAGAATATGAGTATATGACAGATCTTAAAAAAAAACAGAAATTAATCAATTCGGAATAAATGAACAAAAGAATTAGACCTTCCAAAAAAAAAATCTGAAATTTTAAGACTAAATGAAAATATCAGATGAGGAAATGAGAGTTTCATAGGCGTGAGAACTGAGAATTTGAGAAAGCTTGAGAGATTCAGATGAAGAGGGAGATAGCTAGGGTTAGGAGGTTAGGGGAGAGAGAGAGATGTTTGAGAATATCAGAGAGATGAGGAAATGACAAATGAGGCCTGTGTGCTAGTGAGTTTTCTCTAGGTTTAGTTTTAGGTTTTACTTCTTCTCCTAATCTAACCGTCCATTTTAATCTCAGCATCTCACTGTTCATTTTTTTTTTGGTAGTAATAAAGTAATAAAGGTCTGGTTCCAGAATGTTCATGCAACATGCCAGCTTTATCAACGGTCTTATTTTTTTTTCGAGACTTTTTCCTTTTTTTATTAAAATATATTAATATATTATTATTATTATTTTTTTTTGAAAACTATTATTAATTATTTTATTATTTTGAGGTTACTATAATTATTATTATTATTATTATTATTATTATTATTATTATTTTGAGGTTATTATTATTATTATTATTATTATTATTAATAGTATTATTATTGTTAGAATGTTAATATAATTTTATGTTAATATTCTTATTATAAGTATTATTATTATTATTATTAATATTATTATCATTATTATTATTATTAATTATTATTATTATTATTAATATTACAATATTACTTATAAATTGTAAGAAACACAAATGAAACAAAATTGAAATTAATTCAATATGACATAATTAATGACTTAATGACGTTAATGTACATCAATATCTAACATCTCTATGTATAAGTGTATAACTATATATATGAATATATCAGTGAGTCTGTGACTTTAAATATAATAAAATAATAACTTAATAAGTAATAAACTAATAACTAATAAGAGTAAGACTAATAAAGTAATAAGTAATAACTAATAAGTAATAAGTAGTAACTAATAAAATAATGAAATCTAACTGTTGTTTTTCATGGGCATTCAATCTAACCGTTGTATATTTGACCATTTGACTATTTGACTATCTGTACATTAGTATTGCTCTTGCATAATGATTTCATCACCACTTTAGTGATTTCGTCATTTCGTCCATTTAACTTATCAAGTTGTTTGAATTAGTAATCTAAACAAAGTACCAAACTAAATAAATAATTCATTTAATCTCGTGTAAGTGTGTAACTTATAAATTATAAGAAATGCAAATGTTTGGAAATTGAAATTGATACAATACGATATTGACATATTGTTAATGTATATGTCTTATGTATATACTTATAAATTGTAAGAAACACAAATGAAACAAAATTGAATGAATTCAATATGACATAGCTAATGACTTAATGTACATCAATATCTAACATCTCTATGTATAACTATATATATGAATATATCTGTGAGTTTGTGACTTTAAATGTAATAAACTAATAACTTAATAAGTAATAAGAGTATAAGAATAAGTCTAATAAAGTAATAAGTAATAACTAATAAAGTAATGAGTAGTAACTAATAAAGTAATGAAATCTAACTGTTTTTTTTCATGGGCATTCAATCTAACCGTTGATTATTTGACTAATTGTACATTAGTATTGCATAATGATTTCATCACCACTTTAGTCATTATGTCATTTCGTCCATTTAACTTATCAAGTTGTTTGAGTTAGTAATCTAAATAAAGTACCAAACTAAATAAATAATCCATTTAATCTCGTGTAAGTGTGTAACTTATAAATTATAAGATATGCAAATGTTTGGAAATTGAAATTGATTCAATACGATATTGTTAATGTATATGTATTATGTATATCATATGGTAGTAATGTATGAATGTACGATTGGTATCATAGTATCATTGGCTCATTGCCTCATTGAATCATTGGTATGTAAGTAATTAAGTATGTAACTATGTAACTATGTACGTATAATCGATAAACATATATGTTAAAACTTAAAAATTTAAAACATTTGTTGATCGATCTAATTGAGTACTTGTACTTCCTTAATTATCGATTTATTGTATTCTAAGTATCAACTCATTAAATCATGGTCATGACGCGATCTTTAAAACAATCATGATTCATGAATTCATGACCCAAACCGCTTATAAACCGAACCGGCATGATCTGAACCGTTTATAAACCGAACCGACATTGGACTGGGTAAACCCGCCCCTAAACCGGCCCATTTCAAACCGAACCGACATGATCCGTACCGTTTATAAACCGAACCAACAGTGACCAGGGTAAACCCGCCCCTAAACCGACCCGTTTCAAACCAAACCGGCATGATCCAAACTGTTTGTAAACCGAACCGTCATCAACCTGGGTAAACCCGCCCCCTAAACCGATCCGTTTCAAACTGAACCGGGGTGATCCGAATTGTTTATAAACCGACCCGCTTATGACCCAAACCGAATTTAAACCGTAAAGAAATAAACCGAAACCGAACCGACCCGTGACTAACCGAAACCGAACTGAACCGACCCGTCAGCTAAATCAAATCGTTTCAACCCGAACCGCTCCAAACCAAAACCGACTCACACCGAGGTCAAATCGAACCGCCAAACCGAAGTCCCACCCCTAGTCACACATCATGTGTTACCCGCATCACATGACACTTAGGACTATAAGGCCTTGTTTAGTTCAACTTATTTTTACTTATTTCAAAAAAAATAAGATTAGATCAGATTAGAAAAAATAAGTTTAGATAAGATTATCGTTTTATGTGCAATTTTTTATCGCTACATATCTTTAATTTCATAATCAAAAAATTATGAAAATTACATATTAATAAAATATACATTATTACGAATCTAATAAGACCCCACTTGATATATTTTTTCATTAAAAATTATCGTACACTTAAAGTCAAAGTTTAGTCAAATCAAATAATCAGATCAGATCAGATCAGACCAGATCATATAAATTCAAATAAGTAAAAAAATAAGGTAAACTAAGCAAGCCCCTAGGTCGAAGTCACCACTCACCCATTAGGGCCATTACAACCCATTTTCCACTTTTTCCAATTAAATCATGTAGCAGAGGTATGCTCGTTCAAATAATTTCAATTCATAAATAATTCATTAAATTATGTTTAATTTTGAAAAAAACACATTACTTTCGTTGGGAGTAAAAGGCCATGTTTGGTAAATAACTTTTTAGCGGCTTTTTGATTATTTTTTGGCTTTTGACTTTTTATGTGGTCAAACAGCCAAAAAAAGTGTTTGGTAATTGACTTTTTATTTAGCAAAAAAAATGGCTTTTATACCAAAATGAAAAAGTTGCTATGAGTAGTTTTTTTTATTGACTTTTGGCTTGTTGGCCCATAAATTATCTAATAAACAACCAACCACTAACTAAAGTTACCACACACTTTTTTAAGCAGCTAGCTTTAAACAGCCAATTTTAAAAGCCATTATAAACAGCTAGTCAAATAAGCCAAGTGCACCAGCTAATCGCCAACAACTAACAGCCATTTGCCAAATAAGACCTGACTTTTATATTATATTTTACTTGCATTTATTAATTATTTAACTATTTTTTGAGTTTGGACAGTGTCTTGAATTATCATATGAATAATACTCAATATTATTATACAAGTCTTATATGTAAAGATCATGATTGAGTATCACTTTTATTAATTTATATTATTTTCTTGTATTAACCTTTTTTTTTTTTTTTTTTTTTTTAATATGTATGTAATATCACATGACTCAATCATCAAGTCTCTACTAAACCTTGAGGTTATGGATTCAAAGCTAATCAGCTCCACGTGACATATAAACTTGCTTAGATAATAAATTAACATAATTTCATAAATGTTGATTTAGATTAGACGATGCCCACGATCGTTGCATGCAATATAATATACTAAGTACATAAGAAGATAGACACAACAATTACAAATAAATAAGCTAATAACACGAACTAACTCCAAGTGTCCCAAATAAGAGTGCAAAATGGCCTTAATCCTTGAAGCCACCTAAACAATACCATCACACTCCTCACACCATCTTCTTCTACATGCACTAACACACGTGTACGCAACCTTAACAATCTTCCCACTTAATTAATAAACTAAAAACCAAATTCACCTTTCTAAAACTCCTTCACCTCTTCAACAAAACGCTCAAGATCAAAAAACGCTAAAACAAATCCGCTAAAAATCCAAAAAAGCTTAAGAAATGGCTTCAACAGTGGGTAGAGAAGGCAAAACAGCTGGTGAAGGGATGACAATGAAAGAGCATGTAATTGAAAAAGGGGCTGAAATGATGCAATCCATGAAACCTATCAAGCAATTTAGTCAACATGTTTGTACCTTTGCTCTTTATAGCCAAGATATGAATCGTCAAATCGAGACTCACCACTTCGTACACCGCCTCAACGAGGATTTTTGTCAGTGTGCGGTGTATGACACCGATAATCGCGATGGCCGGCTTATCGGTGTCGAGTATATTATCTCCGATCGGATTTTCGAGGCGCTTCCTTTAGAGGAGCAGAAGCTTTGGCACTCTCATTTCTTTGAGGTTTTGTACTCATCTCTTTTACCTTTGGATTTTGCGTGCATGAGTTTTGTCTTTTTTTTGTAACAGTTTGACTTTTACGGTTGTCAATGTATGAGATTTAGTTGGAGAACTAAAGACTGAAGTGACAAAACTAGTTTATGTATCTGTGGCAGATTAAATCGGGGCTTTGGGTGAATCCTCGGGTTCCGGAAGCAGTGGCTAAGCCGGAACTAGACAAGTTGGCTAAGACATATGGGAAGTTTTGGTGTACGTGGCAAACCGATCGAGGTAACAATCATTAATGTCAAATAACTCATTTAAAATCTTTGTTTTAATTCAATACACTATGCATGCATATGTATGATAATTTTATGGGGTTTAACTTTGTATATATCTATTCAATGCACTATGCATGCATATGTATTTATAAAGTTATTGCTCACTATTGTTCCAATTAGATCAAGACTATCTAGATTAGAAATTTAGAATAGATCAAAATTAAATACTTGTTTTTATAAAAAGGAAAATGATAAACATATGTATAAGATGTTAAAAAAGAAAATATTGAAAATAAAGTAAGATTAATTATTATACCAATCTGCACCTAATTTTGTTAGGAATTTCAAACTTAATTTCATTTTAGGAATTCCAAACTTAATTTCATTTTAGGAAGTATATATTTAATGCTTATATATAGCCTTAAGGGCTACATATATCATTACCCTTATAAAAGAACTTTTAAAGTGCGTTCAAGATTTAATTACGCATTTTTCATAACATGCATGTCTATGGTGTATTCTCATTACATTCATGCATATGGTGATGTGTATTGCATGGGTTTGGTGGACCAATTAATAGTGCAAAAAATCATTGCGACAATTGAAAGGTGATTATTGTTAATGTATAGGTGATCTCCTACCGATTGGGGAACCATCTCTAATGACCTCTCCTCTAGGAGAGGTTGCTGGGAATGTGAAGGCGCCTCTTTTACAGCAAAGGGACGAAAAATACGGCATATCAAGCACCAAAATAAGTGATTCAAGGGTGGATATTACTGGCCCTGCTCTTATAAACCCTAATGCAGACTACTGGATTAAGCATGGAAAGGGATTTGCTATCGATATCGTCACTGCTGAGATGAAGAAAATCACCCCATTGCCATAGTAGTGCGAAATTAGATAAAGTACGTACATGATGTACTGCAGTACTTGCTATGTATAATCAATAAAGGAAAATGGCCGTACCATCCGATCCATACATAAAGATGGCTTTTTAAGGTTGCACTAGTACTATGTAAGGTCAGGTTAGGTTAGGTTATGCGTTATGCATATGATCCATAAAGAAAGATGGCGTTGTAATAATGTTACACATGGTTATAAGGTTACGCATGTATGTGTTTTTGTTGATCACAAATATAATGTAAGTAGGGTTAGTTTTGCTATTTTGAATTTTGTTTTTTTGAATTTTGTTTTTATAAATATCTATGTTAAGAACTCTATATATAGTTCTTAAATTTATATTAAATTTGGTTAAATTTGTGACCTTTATAAAGGAAGTACTTTTGTAAATATTAGGAAAATTTGTGAATTGCAGCCATTTAAATTTTGTATTTTGTAATTGTAGCCATTTAAAAAATAAATTGCAAATTGCAGCCTGATAGTTACAAATTGTAAATTGCAATCCAATTTAATTTTTTTATTGGTTTGTTTGTTGAAAAATGTTTGGTTAAGGTATTAGCGGTCATTTTAGGCTTTAAGGAACCAAATTGAGTTTGGAATTGGCAAAAAATTAACGTAAGTGCCTCATTTTTAAAGCAAAAATAAGTTGCACACAAATCGATACATTTTTGTCACGCAAGACGAGGCACTTAAGTTATTTTTTTATTATTTCCGAGCTCAATTCGGTTCCTTAAGGGCTAAAATGGCCCCTAAAACCTTAATCGAATATTTTTCGACACGCAATCCGATGAAAAAGTTGATTGGGTTGCAATTTATAAGAATTTTTTTTAAATACAAACTTTAAATGGCTGTAATTGGTAAATTTTCCTAAATATTACTCTCTAGGCTCCATTCACTTCATCTTATTTTTGCTGAACTGAAATTATTTTTACTGAACTGAAATTATTTTTGTTGAATTGAAATTATTTTTTTTATGGATTTTCTGTTATATTTCTTCTTTAAAATTATTGATTTTTACTGAACTGAAATTTTTTTTACTAATCTGAACTTATTTTTACTAAACTAAACTTATTTTTGCCGAACTGAAATTATTTTTGCTGAACTGAAATTATTTTTACTGAATATTGTTTTTTAAGGTGAAGTGAATAAGGCCTCAATCTATTTCAGAATAGCTGATACAGTTAAATTTTGAAATACATATTGATGTACTAGTTTTCTAATTTTTTTAATTTATTTTTTACATAAGTAATGTTAATAAAAATTATTAAAAAGTTATAATAAAAAGTTGTAGAACTTTAGTGTTCAAAAATATCCGATTCGGAAATTCGATGATCCGAAATTTCGGATATTTGATCTGATTTTAAGATTTCGGATATTTCGGATTGGATATCTGAAAAAAAATTCGGGTTTCGGATCAGATATAGATCGAATTATGTCCGAAAATTTTAACTACCCGATGCGAAAATCCGATCCTAAAATTGGAATATTTGAAAATTTTGAATCGGATTCGGATCGCAATTTCTCCGATCTGAAAATTTTTGATATCTGAATTTTTCAGATCAGATCAGATCGGATATCCAAAAGTGAACAACCCTAATACGAACTATTGTATGAAGTAACTTAGAAAGTTAAGGTATCGATTCAAGTTGAGTACTACACCCATAATACAGTATGTAACAAACTTGAGCCATAAAATCTAAATTAAAAATTACCCTAATCATACCTAACTTAGCATCTAAAGATGTTATTGACAATTTTTTTGGCCATAACAACACATTAATATCGAGGACCATTAGAAATTTAGAATACAGTTAGAATTGAACCTTGCACAACAATAATAAGTTAATAACAATAATACGTTAGTACGAACTACTGTACAAAGTAACTTAGAAGGTTAGATGTCAATTCAAGTCGTGTACTATGTCCACAATACGTAGTATAACACAAACTTGAGCCGTAAAATCTCAATTAAAATTTTACCCTAATCTAACACAACTTTGAATCTAAGGATATTATTGACAATTTTTTGGCCATAACAACACATTAAAATCGAGGACCACTAGAATACAATTAGAATTGTGACGTCCAGGTCGTATGTCTATATAAATAATATAGTAATAGCAACATCTTATGAAGCCATAAAAAAAAAAAAAAAAAAAAATAAAAAAAATAAATAACATTACGAGTAGTATTGATTTTTCTTCTTTGAACCACAAAAATATTCATCAAAATAATTACTCATAAAATGAGTAGCATCAAAGTGAAGAAATCAACAATGGTACGTCCAGCTGAGGAGACCCCAAATAAAAGGTAGTCTTTGGCTATCAAAATTAGACATGAGTGTACGCGCACCGTTCTCACATACTAATGTTCTCTACCTCTGTTCTCCTAATAATAATACATCTTCTAAATTTTTTGATACCAATAATTTGGAGGAGGCTCTTAGTAAAGCCTTGGTTCCATTCTATCCAATGGCAGGGAGGTTAAAGTATAACGATGAAAATAAAAGGTACGAGATCGATTGCGAACTGCGAAGGGGGCCTTGTTTATCGAGGCAGAATCAACTAAAGCTCTTGCCGATTATGGGGACTACTTGAGGCCAGATTCTCAACTTAGGAAGCTGGTGTTCCCTACGTGCGACTACTCGGGAGGGCTCTCATCGTTCCCTCTACTATTAGTGCAACTCACCCGTTTCAAATGCGGGAGTCTATGCCTTGGCTTTGCACAACATAACCATGTAGCCGATGGAGCTTCCCATTTACACTTCAACAACTCATGGGCAAGACTAGCCAAGGGCCTTGATCTTAGTGTTTATCCTGTTCATGATGGGACTACCTACCTTGCGCCTTGTAACCCCACCCAAGTTAAGTTTCGACACTTGGTGTATGAGCCAACCTTGTCATCCTTAATCCCAAAGAGTTTGTCAGGTGATTATATGAAGTATTTGTTACCCCTTTTAATTACATGCGCGCACACACATATACACATTTTTTTAGTGTTATATAAGTAAAGGGGGAGGCTGTGGTGTCTGCCTTAAAAGACCACAAATCCCTCTTCCTTTAAAGTTGAAATAAAGATAATTTAAAAAAAAAAAACCCTAAAGTCAATCAATCAGCAAATAATAAAAGAATGATTAATCAATCAACAACGAAAATAATTAATTAATCAGCAAAAAATTAAATAAAATAAAAATCCATTACTCAGATTAAGTCCAATTATAAATAAATTACATTGTTTATTTTATGTCTATACAATCAATCAAACAATACATAATTCTAAATTTTCATTAAATCAATTAATTTATACAATCTAAAATAATTATTGATAAATTTGATACATATTGTAATCCGCATTAGTATTGATATTCATACGTTGGCGAGAAAATATTATCAATCAAAATCATATCATCTACATTGTTAGTCCGGGGTACCAAACTCAACTACTACCTCCGGTTTTTATTAGTTGCAATGATTGCAACTAATAAAAACCGGATCGGAGATAGTATATAACTTTAACCCTTCATATTCCATCTATATCATTGGTTATACCCAACTCTTAAAAAATATTGATAACGCATGTATAAAGGTAAACCATACAAGCCTTAAAAAGATTATCTCTTAAAAATCACTTTCTAACGTTCGATGATAATTGATACTTCCTAAAAGTTAACATTGAGCTACAAAATCGATTGAAATTAAAGTACCCTAAATTTGTACGTTATTTTATTTAGTGAAATTATTGTACACATAAATCATTCTTTTACTGATAGTTTGCACTTCGCTTTTCTTTTCTTTGCATAACATCTTCTATCAGGCGAGACGGAGCCAACAACGGAATGTATCTTAACTCTTACTAAAGACCAAATTCACACCATAAAACTACAAGCAACATCACAAGAGGTGGTATTAGATTACAAGCTATGTACATATGAGGTGCAAGCTGGGCACGTGTGGCACACTGCATGCATCGCACGTGGATTAACTAATGATCAAACCGTCAAACTTTACATACCTGTCGATGTACGGTCAAGATTGAAGGATATGAAACTGCCACAAGGTTATTGTGGTAACATCCTGTTTTACGCAACTTGTGAAGAAAAGGCAAGATGTAACGCGTAGACCGCTGTGGTATGCTGCGAGTAAGATTCATGAGGCAATTAAAAAATTAGGTGATATCGAGACTCGAGTATATGAAATCAGCCGTTGATTACGTGGAATCGCATCCAGATCTAACGGCTATTGTTCGTGGACCACTTACGTGTACTTGTCCAAACCTCACAATATATTCTTGGGCTAGGTTGTCTTGTTATGAAGCTGATTTTGGATGGGGTGGCCCTATATTTACAGGCATTAATAGAATCAAATTTGAGGGGCAAACTTACATTACAGTATTACACCAAGCTCAAATGGGGATGGTAGTTTTTTAGTGGCCATTAAGCTTTTTAATTCTCATATGACACTTTTCAAAGAGTAACTCTATAACTTCTAAATTACTCACCCTGTCAACTTAGTGTGCTCGTTATTCTAGTTGCCTACTTTTTTTTTTATACAATAAGATAAGAAGGGATCCCCCTCCTCTCACAGGAGGGGATGTGTGAGGAGTCGAACCAAGGTCACACCTGGGGGAGATGGAGGGACTAACCATCCCTCCACTCCTCACTCCTCTTATAGTTGCCTACTTGCCTTGTCACAATAATGTATCTTATTGGTATTCAAGTTCAATCTATGTATGATAAGATTAATAGCTATTTTTTGATGTATATGTTATGGTAAATTTTTGTGAGAATGCCAGGCATTGGTGAAATCAGAAGGATGGATTACAAATGGTTTTGAGTAATTCATTTGTGGCATTAGGCTATCTAACATAATTCTTCGTAATAAACAACTCATTCCGTCTGCTTCTTCTTCTTCTTTTAGTCAGCTTCGATCTGATAAACTTTGTTATGTACGAAGTATTTTGTAGTACATTACTTCGTATTTTAACTATGATTTTTTCCTTGTTTTTTCTCTTATAGTATATTCATACGATTGAAACTTTGGATTTATGTATCTTTCATTATCAAATAAATACTTCGTGTTTCGGTACGAAAATAATGGGACCTTCGGCAGACCCAATTTAGATGGGAAAGTCGAGTATTGGTCCAAAGAATGTTGGAGCCGAGGATTTCCTGCACGGCAAAGAACACGTAAACTAGCCTCGGGGGTGGTTGCCGAGGAAAACCCCTCCGATGCTAAAATCAGTTCAATGAAGAGAGAATGCTATGCAAGAGTTTTTGTGCGTGAGGCTTTGTTTGCATGAATGTAAAATGATGTAATTGATGGCTTTTATACCTTGATTCAATTAGGGAGAATTGGGCCCTTGAAGCCAAGTGGATTGACCACGTTGACTGGGCTTTTGTTGACCTTAGCATGCCTTTGGAGAGTTGAACCTTGCTTTAAGCTTGAGTTGAGTTATTTGGACTAGGCCCAATTAGGTTGACTGAATTGGACCCAAACAACTTGCCCCCCAAACCCGATTCGGCTGAAAGACGGGTTGAGTTTGAATTGCGAATTTGGAAAGACAAATAACGGCAACTTATGCTTTGAAGGAATCTAGGTAGTTAATGATGTTAACTGCCATTTAAGGAGATTAATTAGGGAAGATTGAGGGTTTAATGGGTAGTTAACTTGGGGCGTGTGCTAATACGTGATTAATTTGGAATTCGTGGGGTTTTTGGCGGTTTAAGGCTCTTGAAATTCTTGATTTCTGAAATCCTCATATAAAAAGCGCCCTCTCCACTTTCCTTAATCATTTTCTCACAAACACGCGAATTTCCCCAAAGTTTCCTGAACTCATTTGCGAACCCTAACTTTTCTTTGCCCTTAATCTCTGCAATCCCATTTCCGAAGCTTGAATTGTCTGCTGCAACTCTGAAGATCGGCGAATTCCGAATCTTACGAAGGTAATTTTTCTCAGAATTTCCCTGGATTTCTCTTGTTTTGAGCAGCGTACCCTTTTTCTTTCTTAGTACACATTTTCGAAAAAATGGTTAGAGGTAAAACTGAGAGAGAGAGTTCCCCAAATGAAGAAGAGAACCTTCAAATGACCATCCTAGGGACTCGGCGCGGCCAGCCCTTGCAGCGAATGCCCCCCCCTTAGTCACATCCATGCCTCTTCGATTCCGAGGAGAGAGGACCCAATGTCCTCCCTTGAACCTCCTGTTGTTGCGGTCCCCCTGAACTCAAGGCCGTTCAGGGGCTGGGAAGAGGCTACAACCTCGTCCACCGGCGCAAGGCATGGGCCTCGGCGATTGCCTGAGGGCGCCGAGGAATGGCGAAATCCCGCTGAGAATGTAGGATTAATGAGTGCTGCCCCCTACGACTGGTGGGTCAAAGGGGATGCCCTTCACCATTTTGCCGAGCAAATTGAGATCTTCTACGGAATTATGGAAGAAGATGGGTACTGGTGCTAGATGCCAGTAGCCGAAGACAGGATTCATAGGCCTCCCCTTGGCTATCTGGGTGTTTATACCAGGCAGCTGCAATTTGGTCAGAGATTTCCCCTCCACCCATTCATTTTCCAGGTGCTGAATGGATACAATGTTTCCTTGTGCCAGCTAACCCCAGTCAGCATCCGAAGGGTTATGACTTATTTGTGGGTGTGCCTTTTTTATGGGTACTTGCCGAGCCTTCAAGTTTTTAGAAAGGTGCACAAGCTAGTGCCGAACCAGCAGTCTAACGAGCACCATGGACCTAGGTGGTGGAGGATTGAGACCCAAAGGGGGTACTTGACCACTTGGCCGAATGACACTTCTGACAAGGAGTGGAGAGGCCAGTGGATCTGGGTGAGGGCTCCTGCTGAGGAGGATCACCTGAATTATTATGGGGGGCCAAGGCATCTGAGAAGGCCTGACCCCAAAATGAGTATCCTCGGCCCCGATGATTTCTCTGCCGAGGAGAGGGAGCTGCTGAGGCTTTTTAAGAGGGACTCTACAACAAGGGGGCCAGCCGAACGAATGGAATGCCTGAGACCTGGCTCCCCTGTTATCATAATATCTTCAAAGAGAAGATATTAGCTACTGTCGGCCTCAGCCGAAAGTTTTAAGATGGTGAGAACCTCGGCTGGGGCCAAAGACTTTATTTAGCCTGTTTTTTCTTTTGTTAATGCTTTTCCAGTTCATGCAGAATAACCTTGTCTTTTTGGTTTTTTAGTGCTGCACGAAGGAAATTGCGGCTTGGAGTACAACCGATTGGGGATTAACGCAGCTCGGCAAGTTACGAGGCGTGATCCTATCATCATCTCTCCAGCTGCTAGGGCCCCTGTGCTGCGCCCTTCTTAGTTGGAAATTGTGACGCCGGCTGAGTACTCAGCCCAAAAACCGTGGTACCTCAAGAGGGATCCCTTTTTTCTGTTGGGTCCCAGGAACACGTGATTGCAGTTGCAGCCGCTGCTAGAGCTGGGGTTAGTGTTGGTAATTCCGAGCCCAATACCGAGCCATCAACGCCTGTTGCTAGGCCGAACTTGCTCACGGCTTCAGACGAGGGGCTGCTAGGAGGCTTGGTAAGCTTTTCTGAACACTCTTGCGTTTTTCTGTTCATACTTAGAGTATTTCATCTGATCCTTCATCTTGTGAAGTAGTTCCGAAATTTTCTAAGTGTCGAACCTCGGCTATACGAGGGTTTCCCTTATTTCTATTTGATATTCTTGCTGTTGTTGTTGTTGTTTTATTTTTTTTATTTTATTTATTTGCTGATATCCTCCATGCCCCCCTTTTTTCTCTTCAGCTGTAGTCAGACGACGAAGAAGAGAATAAGAGTGCCGAGAAATCTTCTTCCTCTTCAGACGAATCTTCTGAGAAGGAGATGGCTCCGAGAAGGAGATTGAGGAGGGCTATTGTCGGCCCGGGTGAGTTCCCGGTGTCCGAGCCAGAAAATAAAAGACTTCCTCCAGCCGAGGAAATCAAAGAGAAGACTTTCTCTCCCCCTGAGCATCAGGAGGAGGAAGTGCAACAAAGGACTCCTCTAGTCCTAACAAGGTCTCCTCGACATGAAGCCGAGGATTTTACAAAAGCTGTTCAAAGAGAAGCTGATGCCCTCATATAGTAGCAATCTGAGGACGACGATCTGCAAATTCTGTTGGGGAGACCTGACCATTTGAAGGAGGTTGATGAGGCAATGGATGGACCCAGAGCTTCTAATATGCCATCGTTTGCTGGGCATTCCTTCAAAACCTTCCAGTCTGGGGAAATGGGGTTTGAGAATGCCCCCCTTATCATTGTCCCTGAAGCTGTCAGGGAGGGTCTGCAGCTCCATAGAGGTCCAGCACTTGACTTCTTTGGCGACTTCTCTAGCATTTCTGAGCTGGAGAGAGCTGAGAGATGGTCCATCCGCGCTGCTGTCGGGGTGTCCGAGCCTCTTGTGAGGGTGCCTGACCCCATTGTTGAGAACAAGAAGTTGTTGATGCAGGTAACCCTTGCATCTCTGTTTCTTCTCTCTTATTTTTTTTTAATTTTTTTTTATGCAACCTCTTTTCCTCGGCTGACACATGCGTTTATGATATTTGCCAGGCTGTGCACAACAATGTATTAGCGGCTGGCCTTAATGAGGAATTGAGGCATAAAGCCGAGGAAGCTGAGGCCCGAGCTCGGTTATATGAGTTGAAATGCAAAAGCGCAGAAGACGAGTCTTCTGTCAGCATCTCTCGGATGAGGGAGATGGAGGCCCAGCTCCTTGGTCTTTACCGAGATGTATTCCCATGGATCGAGGAGGGCCATGCCCTGATCGAGGAATATGATGCCGTTGATATTCCGAGATTTAGGGCTCGGATTGAGGGAAAGCTGAAGCAAGAGGCGGAGGCCCGACAATCTATGGCTGAGGAATTGGAAGATGAGAAAGCTCATCATGAGGCTGAGGCTTAGCTGCTCGTCATCCATCTGGACACAAAGGACTCAGACTTGACTGCTATGAGGTTTGAGCTGCAAGAGTTGAAGAGCCAGCTGGCTGCGCAGCTTGAGGAGACTACTAAGGCCAAGGCAGAGGCTGAGAAAGCTAAGGCAGAGCTCTCAGCTGCCAATGACCTGCTCCAAGTCCGCATCTATACTCGGGCTCAGTATGAGGAGGGTTTCGACAACGATTTCAACATTGCTCGGCGGCTGGCCTTCCATACCTGCCCGGAAATCAACTGGGATCAGGTTGAGGAGTGGGCAGCCGTCCCAAACCATCCGAATATCAGAGTTGCCCATCCAGCTGAGGATGCGTACTTGGCTCGTCTTGAAGCTGATGCCGAGGAAGATGAAGCTGAGACTTTCAAGGCTCCAATCTCAGGTCCAGCGAACGCCGAAGCATAGGGACTCGGGCAGTTGTCTGCAAAATCTTGCGGGTCAACATGCTCTTAATTGGACCAACGCCGCAACTGCATTTTTCTTTTGCCTATCTTTTGCTTCAGCTAGCCTTGCTTGTACAACTTCTTGTTTGTTTAAGTACATTTCCCACGGCAGCTGTGTTTTCCGCTTGTGGGCGGCTGCCGATTTTTATGACTTTTCTGATTTCAATTACTATAACTCTCAACTTTTAACATTTATGAATTTCCAGTTTGCTTGCCTCATTGCTTGCCTTATTATTCTTTGCACTTTAGCTGTTTTTCTAAATTTTCTTCGAAATTTTGCTAAGTATAGAATTTCGGCTTAGAAACATGCTGAACTGAGAATTCCTTTTAACTAAGGGCGCACTGCCTTTGCTTTTCCTGCTTTTGCCTTATTTGTTTTAACTTGAATATTTCAACTTGTGAGAATTTTTCCCAAGTACCAAACTTCGTCCAAGGATTTGCTTTTGACAAGCTAGTGCTCTCCCCCCCCCCTCAAGAAATCTGAAGATGTTTTCTTCCAAATTCTGGAATGACTCCTTATTTCCTCGGCGCAGCCGAGTATCAAGCCTTGATAAAAATTTTACAACATTTCTGCTCATTTCCTTCTTTCTCTTCTATTTTGTTTTCAAAAGCTCTGATTTCCTGCTCAAGAGTCCCAGACTCTGAGAGCAGTACTCTTATGACACTTTGAATTCATCCAAGGGAACGGCTATCCGAAACACGATGCCGGGGCAATGGTCTATCTGAAGTACAAGGCATCACTATGCAATACTTCAGACATGCAACCACCACCCGGAACTGATTCATCCGAAGTACAATGCATCACTATGCAATACTTCGAGGCTTTATCATTCCCTATTTTTTAGGCTATGTTTTGGATGCGCCTATGACCTTTTTTCCCAGAGGAACAGATTCATCCGAAGTACAAGGCATCACTATGCAATACTACGGGCTTTTATCTTTTATCCTCCTTTTGGCAGGTTTTATGGTTTGCTGAGGTATAATGCATCACTATGTAATACCTCGGACAACGCCGAATGAAAACCTTGAATTTTTGCAAAAACCATAGAAGATAGAGAGAAAATAGAAATGCGTCTGAATTTTAATGAATGGTGGCTCGAAGGCCTTTTATTGATAAGAGATAACACACTTACATAGATTATTCGCCCCCGTAGGGACTTACACATGGTATCTTTTAAGTACATCAGCGTTCCAGTGGTTTTTCAGCTCAATGCCATCCAACTGCCGAAGTCGGTATGTGCCTGGCTGAAGCTCATCATATATTTCATAGGGTCCCTCCCAAGTTGCTGAGAGTTTACCATGAATGCGGCCTTTTTGCACAGCAGCAGCATTCCGAAGAACCAGGTCTCCAACTTTAAGAAGCCTTTGATGGACTCTTCGGTTGTAAAATTTGCTGATTCTCTGCTCATATGCAGCCATTTTGTCCCGAGCCGAATCTCTGATCTCATCCAGGAAATCAAGGGTCTCTTTCATGAGCTGCTCATTTTCCTTGGCTGAGAAGAGATTTACTCGTAGACTCTCTGAGCCAATTTCCACTGGAAGTACAGCTTCAGATCCATATACCAACTCAAAAGGTGAATGTCCTGTCGCTTCTTTTTCTGTTGTCCGAAGTGACTAAAGGGTTCTAGGAAGTTTCTCTAACTACTTGGATTTTTGATCTTCAACTTTCTTCTTGAGAGCGTTGAGGATTTGTTTATTTGCAGCTTTGACTTGACCGTTGCTCTGCGGATGGCAGACTGCAGAATATGCCAGTTTGATGCCGAACTGGTCTGTGTACTGCTTCAGCGGAAGATTATCGAATTGCCTCCCATGATCAAAGACAAAAACCCTCGGAATCCCGAAACGGGTTATAATGTTCTGCCATATGAATTTCCTGACGGTTTGCTCTGTAATGTTCGAAGCAGCCTCGTCTTCGATCCATTTGCTGAAGTAGTCAATGCCAACTATCAACCATTTCTTCTGATAAGGAGCCTCGGGAAATGGTCCCAATATATCCAACCCCCATTGAGAGAATGGATGAGGATTCAGGATTGGCTGAAGATCTCGGGATGGCCGATGAATAACTGGTGCAAATTTTTGGCATTTTTCACATTTTCTGGCCAGATCTTTTGCTTCAGCGATCATGGTTGGCCAAAAGTACCTAGCCCTTAGTGCTTTATGGGCTAAGGTTTTCCCCCCTATGTGATTCCCTCAGATGCCGAGGTGAATTTCCCGAAGGACATAGTCTGCATCTGTTGGTCTTACACATTTCAGTAATGGGGAAGAAAAGGATTTTTTAAGAAGTTCGCCCCTGAAGACAACGAATCTTGAGCTGATTCTTTTTATCTTGGAGGCTAACTTTCGGTCTTCGGGAAGCTCATCCCTAAGTTTATAAGCTAAGATGGGGTCCATCCAGCTAGGTTCAGGTGCAGCACAACATACATTCATAGATTCGGCTATGCTTTTTTCTCGGCGCACCTCCACATATACAGACCGGTTCAACTTAGTTAAAGTTGAACTCGTAAGCTTGGAGAGTGCGTCGGCTTGAGCATTTTGACCCCTTGGGATCAGCTCTATTTCAAAAGATCTCAGATTCGCAATGACAACTTTGATCTTTGTGAGGTAAGCCACCATTGAAGGTTCTTTGGCTTCATATTCCCCTCTGATCTGATTTGCAACAAGTTGAGAGTCTATCTTCAGACAGACATGTTCGGCTTCCAACGCCATGCACAATTCTAAGCCGGCAATTGCCGCTTCATATTCAGCTTCGTTGTTTGAGGCCTTGAATGAAAATTTAAGTGCATATTCGAAGGATTTGCCTTCAGGAGAGGCTATGACGACCCATGCCCCCGAACCATTCACGGTGGAGGATCCATCCGTGAATACGGTCCAAACTCTTTTTCCCTCGTCAAGTGTCTCTTGATAAGAACACTCGGCTAAGACGTCTGCCAAGGCTTACGCCTTGATAGCTGTCCTCGGCTGGTAGCTGACACTGAACTCGGTGAGCTCGAAGGCCCACTTCGTTAGTCTGCCTGATTTTTCTACCTTGCCGAGGACTTTCTCCAGCGGCTGATCAGTTAGGACCACTATTTGATGGGATTCGAAATAGGGTCTTAACTTCCGAGCAGCTACCACTACTGCGTATGCAACTTTTTCAAGTAGGGGGTAGCGTAACTCGGCATCTGTTAGAGTGTGGCTGACAAAATAGATCGGCTGCTGAGTTTTTTTCATTTTCCTTTAGCATCACCGCGCTTACTGTGGCTGGACTGACCGCCACATATAAGTACAATATTTCTCCCTCGGCTGGCCTTGCCAGCGTAGGGAGTTGAGCTAAGTGCTCGTGGAGTTGCTGAAAGGCTTGCTTTTGCTCGTCTCCCCAGCTGAGCTCTTTTGAATTTGGTATTTTGAGCGCTTTGAAGAAAGGCAGTCCTTTGTCCGAGGCTTTTGAGATAAACCTGGACAGGGCAGCCATGCTGCCAGTTAGGCGCTGAACATCCCTTCTTGTTTTCGGCTCGGGGAGGTCAAGAGATGCTTGTACTTTGGCGGGATTGGCATCAATCCCTCTCTTGATAACCATGAAGCCGAGGAACTTGCCTGATTTCACGCTGAAGACACACTTCTTCGGATTCAGCTTCATTTGGTGTTTATGAAGGGTGGCGAAGGTCTCTGCCAAGTCCGTAACATGGTTTTCATTTTCTTTGCTTTTGACGATAGAATCGTCCACATAAACTTCCATGTTACGGCCTCTTTTCTCGGCAAACACCTGATCAACCAGCCTTTGGTATGTTGCCCCCGCATTTTTCAATCCGAAGGGCATCATCTTGTAATTGTACACCCCAGAACTTATGATGAATGCCGTTTTGGCTCGGTCATCGGGGTGCATGAAGATCTGATGATATCCAAAAAATGCGTCCATGAAGCTGAGCAAGGCATGACCACTTGTAGAGTCTACTAACTGATCTATCCTCGGCAGAGGATAGGAGTCTTTCGGACACGCCTTATTCAGATCCGTAAAGTCAACGCACATTCTCCAACTACTGTTTGCCTTCTGAACCATAACCACATTGGCCAGCCACTCAGGATATTGACAAGGCTCAATGAACCCAGCATCTAAGAGCTTTCTGACTTCTTCTGCAATGTCTTGGTTCTTTTGTGCGGAATAATTCTGCTTCTTTTGCTTAATGGGTCGACATGCTGGGTTGACGTTAAGCTTGAGAGAGATGAGGTTCGGATTAATCCCGGGCATTTCTTCTGCCGAGAATGCGAACACATCACTGTTGGCTCGGAGGAGTTGGATAAGTTCAGCACGGACGTTCGGCTCAAGCCCTAGTTCGATGCTGACACATCTTTCTGAATTTCCCTCGGCCAACTCTATTGATTCATTCTGATTATCCAGTTCCATGGCTTTGGCACTGGATTCTTCTGATTCCGGCCTGCTGTCAATATCAACAGGCTTTCCAGAATTTGGCTGATTTTCTAAGTCTTTCGGCTCAGCTGAAGAACTAGCCTTTTCACCCCCTGGAGGTTTTTCTTCGAATGGGGTGCCTTGGGCCGAAGCACTTAAGCCTTTAGGCTTTTTCGCGCTGCGGTCCTGTTCTTTTTCTTCCTCATCATCATTGTCGCTGCGACGACCTTTGGATGGTTTGAGGTGATTACATTTTCGGGCCTCCTTTTGGCTGCCCTTTATTTTCTCGGAGCGTCCTTCGTCCGAAACATATATCATCGTTTGATGGTACGTCGAGACAACTCCTTGGATGCCGTGAATGAGGGGTCTCCCCATGATCACGTTATATGCAGAGGGGGTATTGGTAGGCGGTCACACACCTAACAAAAATAACAAAAACCTAACTAAACCTCCTAATATGTAGTAGGGTAAGTCAGGGTCGATCCCACAGAGAAGGTTAGACTAAACAATGGTTTCTATGAATTACAATAGCCGAATCAAGATAAAATAATGAGTTGAATAATATATACTATGAACTAACAAAATAAATCTAATAATAATAAAGACTCTAGAATTAAGTATTACCGCTAATAAAATCAATACAAGATAAATTCCTACCCCAATCAATTAATTATATGCTCAAGGGAAAAGTAATCCCTAAATAATACCAAGGACCTCTCTCGAGTATCAATGGCTTCTCTAACCCACAATCAAGCCTATTCTCATGGAATCATGCAAATTAGAGACATTAAGCACATTACTCTAACTTCCTAATTATCCATTCAACTACTCTCGTGATGAATATCAAACCCTTAATTGATCTATTCAAATCCGTTAAAACCCAACTCTCGCTGCGATTAAAACAATGGAATAATAACAATACTAATTATCTCTAATCTAGTATTGGCATAAGCGCAATCAATTAAGCATGAACAATATAAATAATTAATTGAGAATTTAAAAGAATAAATCAAGTATTAACCATATTAGGGTTCAACCTAAATCTAGAACAACAATCTACTCTAACATATTAACAAAAAAAAAACAAGAACAATAAATAATAAAGAAAACATGAATAAATAAAGAGATTAAAAGAAAATATCGAATCTTGAATTGAATTGAAGGTAGAAAGCTTGAATCTTGAATTACAAAAGTAAGGGAAATAAAAATAGAGAACTAGTTCTTAATAATAGGAATTGAAAAATAAAATAAACTTAATGAATAAAAGATAAAAAAGAAAAACAAGGCTAAAAAGATATATATACAAGCCCAAAAAGAAAAAAAAAAATCGGCCAAGCCTTGGCGCACAAGAATCCCAGGAGGCACGAACGTGCCTCTCCATCGGCACGGACATGCCTCTCTAGATATAAAAAACGCTGCAGAGTCTGTCTTCCAGGCACGGACGTGCCTGACTGCTGGGCACGGACGTGCCTGCTCTGCTGCGCGTATCACTCATCTTAAATCAGTTATAACTTCATATCCGGAGCTCCGTTTGAGGCGTGTAATATATCGTTGGAAAGGTCTTCAAGTCTACTTTCCAATGCAATTTGATCACTCCATTATCATTTGTATATCAAAATTTATGAGCATAATAGTGAACAGGTGTCATATTTGTCAAGTATTTCATCAACGTTTTGCTTCATTTCCACTCAATTACTCCGTTAATCTTGAAATACATCAAAAACAACAAAACTACCCATAAAAGCATCGAATCATCGAAACTAAACCAAATTACACCAAAATGGACTAAAACACTCGACTAAGCTAATAAAACCAACCAAAAATAAGCTAATAAATATGCACAAAACACAACTTATCAGGTATCCATGACTAGGAATTCAGCCATGATTCTCCGCACTGCTCGGCCCTTGCTGATGGTGACAGGAAGAAGGATCTTCCCATCTTGATATGATGAAGAGCCGTTGAACCCGGATACCGGGTAAGGTACCAGAGTCAGGTGTTTGGCTTCCATCTTCAGCTGGTCAAATGCTCCCCGAAAGAGAATATTCGCCCCGCTGCCGTCGTCGACGAGGGTTCGCCAGACGTTGCGGTTTACGATGCCCATCACTATTACTAATGGGTCATCATGGGGATACACCACCCCCTCGCAGTCTGCGGCTGTTAACAGGATGTTCGGCACCGGAGATTGAGGTAGCCGGAGCTCAGCATGATTTACTTGATGGGTTAAACCCCTTAAGTGACGTTTGGCTGCGCTTCGGGAGGTTCCTCCGAAAATAACAAGGATGTCAAGGGTGTCCTTGTCTTGTTGTTTGTCTTTTTTCCGGAGAAAGTCCAGATCCTGCCGAGAATTTCTCTCGGCTTTCTTTTCCTCGCGACGGTCCGCGAGGTATTTTTCAAGAAGTCTTTTCGAACCAGATCTTCGATCTGATCCTTCAGCTGAAGGCAGTCCTCGGTGCGATGTCCAGGAGATTCATGGAATTCGCACCATCGGTCCTTGCCCTTTTGTTGATTCCATGGAGGTAGCTACCGAGGCTTCTTGAACCTCCCCTCGTCCTTAGTCGTGCTAAAGATCTTAGTGCGGGGAAGAGCAAGGGGAGTGTATGAGTCGTATCTCCCTGCATAAGGGTCAAACTTCTCTTTCTTCGGCTCGGCAGCCGAAGACGGTTCTGAGGCCTTGGCCTTCCCTTTCCTCGGTGCCGGGCCCTCGGGCAGTTGCCCTCTCGATTTCCCAGCCCCAGAATGAGACTGAGATTTCGCTTTATTCCATTCTTCGGCTCGGATGAACTTATCCGAGCCGTCCAAAGCTTCCTCCAAGGTCTGCGGGGGATGCATGACCATGAAGTCAAGGAACTTTCCAGCTTGTAGACCGTTCCGTAGTGCAAATACGGCAAGGCCCTGGTCTAGATTTGTAATTCTGGATGACTCGTTGCTGAAGCGAGTCAGATAGTCACGGAGGCTTTTATCCTCAGCTTGATGCAGGCTCATCAGCTCTGCAGTTGTCTTCTCTCGGCAATTAGCTGTAGAAAACTTGCTCTTAGACTTGTTGGAGAGATCCTGCCAACTAGAAATTGAGCCTTCTTTTACCCCTTTGGTGATCCACGTTTGTGCAACACCTTTGAGGGTCGTTGGAAAATACTTACACCAGGTAGCCTCAGACTTGGGGTTCAGATACATGTGCCCTTCGTATGAGGCAATGTGATCCTTTGGGTCCGAGGTACCGGTCGTAAGTAATGTGCGCCGATATTTTCACCGTGGGCACATGCTCTTCCAATATCCAACTTTGGAAGGGCGAGCTCGTAGGGACCATGACGGCCTTCCCTTTGTCCCTGGCTGAGGGGACCTCGCTTCTCCCTCTCATAGAGGTGGATGTGGTTCTTGTCCCCAGTCGAGACAGTTCAGGGTGCGCCGGTGTCTCCCCTGGGAAGGTGAGACGACTGCGTACGTCCACCTCCCTTGAGCCTACGCGTTCGTGAACGCTTCGGCGAGCGGACTTCGTGAATTCGGAGGTAGTGTTGCTGCTCCGAAAACTCATGGAATTCTGAGCCCCGGACTGATCGAAGAACTGAGGGTTCCTCTTCCTCTCCTTACTGGAGTTCCAAGTGTCCTCCTGCCACTTTGGTCCGAGCCTTTGATTGGGTGGAACTTTTCTACTCGTCTCTTGACCGATCCTCCTTTTCAGGGTTCTCGGCTGAAGAGACGGAGACTCGGTGGGCGTGAGCTGGAATGGAGCCCCTTGGGCTTTGAGGAACTCCAAGCAGACTGCCACGACCCTCGCCACTTTCTCCGTAGAGGGCCCCGAAGGAGGGGTCTCTCTCGGCTGTGACATAGAGTGCACACTATTGCGCGGCGGAGAGTTCCTTGCATTGGACCCACTCGGCCTCGGCGAAGCTGCCGGCTGCCGAGTATGGTGCGAAGGCGAGTTCCTGGAAGCTTCCCTTTCTTGAGGAATGGGAGCTCTTGAGGCCTCCCTTTCCTGAGATATGGGAGCCTCGGAGGAAGGAGAGGACGGTTCCGGTGAAGGGAAAATCGGTTAATGTTCTCTCACCGTGATCATGTCCCTGCTCCTCCTTGAGGGGGCTGGGCCGTCCCTCTTTTTTGGCATTCTTGATGATCTTTCCACTCTTAGTCATGTTTTTTCTAGGAGTGATGGATTTTGCTTGGCGTGATTTTCTGTATCATTCCCCACAGACGGCGCCAAATTATTTCGGTACGAAAACAATGGGACCTTCGGTAGGCCCAATTTAGATGGGGAAGTCGAGTCTCGGTCCAAAGAATGTTGGAGCCGAGGATTTTCTGCACAGCAAAGAACACGTAAACTAGCCTCGGGGGTGGTTGCTGAGGAAGGCCCCTCCGATGCTAAAGTCAGTTCAATGGAGAGAGAATGCTATGCAAGAGTTTTTGTGCGTGAGGCTTTGTTTGCATGAATGTAAAATGATGTAATTGATGGCTTTTATACCTTGATTCAATTAGGGAGAATTGGGCCCTTGAAACCAAGTGGGCTGACCACGTTGACTGGACTTTTGTTGACCTTAGCATGTCTTTGGAGAGTTGAACCTTGCTTTGGGCTTGAGTTGAGTTATTTGGACTAGGCCCAATTAGATTGACTGAATTGGACCCAAACACTTCGTATGTAACATAAATAATTTTATGAGTATTATACTCTCCCTTTTTCATTGCATTGTCTCCTTCTATTACTTTTTGGGTGTTTTAGTATATTTTACATTAAAATAAAGAAGAATAATTGAAAATGGAAAAAGCATTTTGTGTAAAAGTCATAAATTGGAAGGATATGACATTGCTACAAGCCTACAATAACGCAACGGCCTAAAAAAAACAATTAAAGTGGAAATACATCATTTTTTCATGTAAAAACCAACAATTATTTGACATCATCCAATTTTGTCGTTGAATTATCCCATTTAAAATGTCAATTCATTCTATTCCTAATATTTATTTGTTTGTTTATAATCCCCGTCTTGCTTTCTTGATGAAAATGAACTACGAGTAACTTAAGTAATTAAAAGCGGCTAATGCCTGATCAGTACACCCGAGTGTACTATGCGCATGGTACACCCAGTTAAACAAAAAGAAAGTAGAAAGAACATTCATGTGTTTGAAAAAGAACATGTTTGTATTTAACAAAGAACATGCATTACTAAAAAACATAAAGGCATTACAAAAAGAACTGATAAAAACTTCGGCTATTTTATCAAATGCCACTGATTACTTAATAAATTCACCAAATGCCATCAAGGTTTTCAAAATTCACCAAATGCCACTGACAAACAGTACAATGACACCTCGTGCCATTAATTGCATATGGACGTTAGTTCTCTGTTAATGCAATTCTTATTTCACCAAATGCCATTACTTTGGAAAATTATTTCACCAAATGCTATTACTTTTTAAAATTAATACACAATAATCATTTATTTTAATGAATAAAAAAATATTTTTTTCTCAATTTTTGTGACGAAAATTGCTCGGTAAAGTTTTGGGGGGCATTTTGATCCTTTATGGAATCAAATTAAGCTCAAAATTAGCAAAAAAATAACGTAAATGCTCCGTTTTGTGTGTCGAAAAATATTTCGATTAGCGTGTCGTTATTTTTTAACCATGGAAATAGATTGAGTAAGGTTTGGGGGTCATTTTGATCCTTTATGAGTTCAAAGTAAGCTCAGAATTGAAAAAAAAAAAAACGTATATGATCCGTTTTGCAATTTTTCTGGCAAAAAAATTACGATCTCAACATACAAAACGGGGCATATACGTTATTTTTTTTGTCAATTCCGAGCTTAATTTTAACCCATAAAAAGTCTAAATGACCCCCTAAACCTTACCCCCAATCAATTTTCATGGTTAAAAAATAACGATAGGCTAATCAAAATTTTTTCGACACATAAAATGGAGCATTTACCTTTTTTTTTCTGCCAATTTCGAGCTTAATTTGTACCCATGAAGGACCAAAATGATCCCCAAAACCTTACCCGATCAATTTTCATGGTTAAAAAATAACAGCACGATGATCGAGATATTTTTTTAACACACAAAACGGGGTATTTACACTATTTTTTTGCCATTGCGAGCTTAATTTGTAGCCATAAAAGGGTCAAAATGACCCCCAAAACTTTACCCGAAAAATTTTCGTCACAAAAATCGAGAGAAATTTTTTTTTTATAAATTAAAATAAATGATTAAAATGAACCAATCATATCATGACACGTGTCATGATTTAATCTTAATGACTAATGGAGTTAACGACCGTTAGTCATTAATGGCATTTGATAGATTTCATTTTCAAATTAAATTTCAAATTTCAAAATTTAAAATAACATATGTGTTAAATATGGAAGAGAAATAAAGAGAGATATGAGAGAAATTTTGTTATGTTCTGTATATTATTCCATCTAATACGGAATATATATACATGTATATTATCTGGGGGTCCTTCATCAATTAGATCAAATACCCAACTCTAGAATGTTCTAGATTGTACATGGATAATAGTCATCCACATTTAGATATTTCATAACACTCCCCCTTGGATGACTATATATTAAACAATAACTAAAATTTACTAGGAAAACCCGTACAAAATAATTTATAATGCGCATAAGATGCTGTCTCGTTAATAACCTTACTAGGAAAACCTAGTGGGAAAAATCATGGTTAAGGAAAAAAGAGTGCAGCGCGCATTAACTCCCCTTGGTGACTACATCACTTGAGATCTTTAAGACGATGCAATCCAATGCTGTAAGATAACTTTTTGAATGTGGCGTTTGGGAGCGCCTTAGTAAACAAATCTGCCAAGTTTTCACTCGAGCGAATCTTAAGGACTTTGATATCACCATTCTTCTGGAGATTATGAGTGTAGAAGAATTTTGGTAAAATGTGCTTTGTTCGATCACCTTTGATATACCCTTCCTTAAGCTGGGCGATGCATGATGCATTATCCTCATATAAAGTTGTTGGAACTTCTTTCTCGGAGTTGATGCCACAATCTGTCTGTATATGTTGAATTACAGACCTTAACCATACACATTCACGACTAGCCTCATGGATTGCCAAAATTTTTACATGGTTAGAAGAAGTAGCTGCAATTGCTTGTTTCATAGAATTCCAAGAAATAGAAGTACCTCCACACATAAACACATATCCAGTTTGTGATCTAGCATTATGAGGATCAGACATATACCTTGCATCTGCAAAACCAATCAAACCTTCTTTGGATAGGTTAGAGAAAACAAACCCATATCTTTCTTACCTTGAAGGTAACGAAGTACATGCTTAACCCCATTCCAATGCCTTCGGGTGGGGCATGAGCTAAATCTTGCTAACAAATTTACTAAAAATGATATATCGGGTCGTGTATGACTAGCAAGATACATTAATGCCCTATCGCACTTAAATATGGTACTTTAGGACCAAGAATTTCTTCGTCATTCTCCCGAGGTTGAAAGGGATCTTTTTCTACATCAAGTGCTCTAACAACCATAGGGCTACTTAGTGGATGTGTTGTATCCATAGAAAATCTTTTAAAAACCTTTTCTATGTATGTTTAATGGTGCACAATGATTCCATTCTTTAGGTGTTCAATTTGTATCCCTAAGCAAAATTTAGTTTTTTCCAAGATCTTTCATTTCAAATTCTTCCTTTAGCACTCCAATTTTATTGAAATCTCTTCAGGAGTTCCAATATTATTTAAATCATCAACATATACTACAATTATGACATATCCTAATACAAATCTCATTATAAAAATGCATGGGCATATAAGGTCATTCTTATACCCTTCTTTCAACAAGTACTCACTTAGTCAATTGTACCATATGTGCCCTGATTGTTTCAATCCATATAGAGATCTATTCAATTTTATTGAGTACTGTTCTCGAGAACTTGCATTTGCTGCTTCTAGCAGGTTAAATCCTTCTGGGAGTTTCATGTATATGTCATTATCTAGTGGGCCATATAAGTAAGCCGTGACTACATCCATCAAGCGTAAATAAAGTCCTTCTCTTATTGCCAGACTGATTAGAAATCTAAAAGTAGTTGCATCCACCACGAGAGAGTATGTCTCCTCATAATCAATACCGGGTCTTTGTGAGAACCCTTGTGCAACTAATCGGGCCTTGTATCTTACAATATCACCATTTTCATTTCTTTTTCGTACAAAGACCCATTTATATCCCACTGGTATTACACCTTCAGGTGTACGGACTACAGGTACGAATACTACTCTTTTTTCGAGAGATTTCTATTCAGTTTCAATTGCTTCTTTCCATTTTGGCCAATCACTTCTTTGTCTACATTCATCAATGGATTTTGGCTCATGATCCCAAACGCCACTCACCGTGGCTGGGCGTCCTGCCCAGACGCCAGGCCGGTGGACGTGGCTGCCGGACCTGGCGCCACATCATCATTCATGACATTTAATGCTACATTGCATGCAAAAACATCACCGACGTCGATTTGGTTTTGATTCCATGTAATTCCAGACATGATAAAATTTGTTGAAATTTCTTCATTGTCAGGTACCTGAATATCTTTTTCCATCATGTCTAAGGTCTCTTTTGGAGATCCTTCCAAATTTATAGCTTCCTCGGTCTGGCCATTGTCAATAGTTGCTCCTTTTCTCTTCCGAGGGTTTTTATCTTTGGAACCGATGGCTCTACCACGCTTCAGGCGTGCTTTAGAATCATTTGCAACTTGGGCTTGTCCTTCTGGGACATCAATTTTAATCGGAGCATTTTCAGCTGGTATATGTGACTTTATCACTTTCTTTAGGTCAGTAATGAGTCTGGAAATTGATTTGCTAAGCTTTGTAAATGAATTATCTTTTGGACTCAATTCACATTGTTTAGTACAAGGATCAAGGTGAGATAATGATAATTCATTCCAACTAATTTCCTTTTGCAGCTGTTTGTTTTCTCCCCCTAATGTTGGAAAAACTGATTCATCAAAATGGCAATATGCAAAATGAGCCGTAAATAAATCTCCTGTAGTTGGCTCTAGGTACTTAATTATCGATGGAGATTCATATCCAACATATATCCCTAGTCTTCTTTGAAGGCCCATTTTAGTGCATTGTGGTGGAGCAATTGGAACATATACTGCACATCTAAATATTCTCAAATGGGATACATTTGGTTCCTGACCAAAAATCAATTGTGATGGGGAGAACTTATGATGACTTGTCGGCCTCATGCGAATTAGTGCTGCTGCATGTAATATAGCATGCCCCCAAGTAGAAATTGGGAGCTTAGATTTCATAATTAATGGTCTAGCAATCAATTGTAAATGTTTAATTAACGATTCCGCAAGACCATTTTGTGTGTGAACATGTGCTACAGGATGTTCAACACTAATCCCAATTGACATGCAATATTCATCAAAGGCCTGGGATGTGAATTCACCAGCATTATCAAGACGAATATCTTTAATAGGAAAGTCTAGAAAATGTACTCGTAATCTGATCAACTGGGCAAGTAGTCTCGCAAACGCCAGGTTACGAGTTGATAACAATGATACGTGTGACCATCTAGTTGATGCATCTATTAAAACCATGAAATATCTAAATGGCCCACACGGGGGATGAATTGGTCTACATATATCCCCTTGTATACGTTCTAGAAAATTAATTGATTTAGAATTTATTTTAGTTGGTGATGGCCGGAGTATTAACTTGCCTATTGAGCAAGCAGCACATAATAAATTATTATGAAGAATCTGTTGGCTCTTCAATGAATGTCCACATGAATTTTCGATTATTTTTCGCATCATTATTGAACCGAGATGGCCTAATTGGTCATGCTAAACTTTGAAGTCACTAGTAAACTTCTGGTTTACTATAGCATGTGCTTCAATTGTATTGATTTTTGTATAGTACAAACCAGTGGAGAATGTAGGTAATTTCTCCATAATAAGTTTATTGCCTTGAGTTATACTCGTGATTTGAAGGAATTCATTATTTCCTTCACTAATTGTCTCAATATGATATCCAATTTGTCGAATATCTTTTAAAACTTAGTAAAGTTCTGTGAGATTTAGGGGAGTATAATGCATCAATAATTTCCAATTTTGTTTCCTTTGGCAATAATACATTTGCTCTTCCAGAGCCTTCTATAGTTTTTGTACAGCCTGATATAGTATTCATACTAATTTCTTTCATCACCAATTGCGAAAAATATTTTTTATTTTTAAGTATGGTGTGAGTGGTAGCACTATCAACTAGACATAAATATTCACCATTGGTTGATGATTGAGCTCCAAAGGGATTCATATTCTAATAGAATTAAAGGAACTAAAATAAGATTCACTAAACCAAATAACTTAAATTAATAGATGACTGATAATGATAACAATGAAATATGCGAACATAAAAATGTCCAAAAACATAAAATTGTCCAAAAACAAATGTCCCACAAAGCATAAAGTCATAGTACTACGATAAAATTCTATGATGAATGCAAGCTAACTAATAGAGTTAATTGCCAATGGACATAATTTATTCAATTATTTTCTTCAGGATTAGGAAAGAAATCAACCGCTTCTAGGTGAGTTGTATCACCATAATCAAAATTACCTTCGCCATCCCCGTACACCAAATTTGTTTTCCATTGTCTTTCCTATCTGTTTGATTGATTGTTGATAAAGGTCTACTAGATATTTTGGTGTACGACACACATGAGATCAATGGCCTTTTCCTCCACAACGAAAGCATATATTTTCATATTTATCCTTCTCATTCTTATTTCCATCTTTATTGTCCCACTTCTGGTGAGAGTATGAGTTCCTAAAATGACCACATCCGACCACGATTATGTCCACGTCCGTGACCACGACCTCGACCACGGCCTCGACCACGACTGCTGGCGTGACTCTAGCCTTTTGCTCTTTCCCACTATGGGATGTCGCAATTCGCTTCAGGGAATGGAGTAGATCCAGTTGGGCGTGACTCATGATTTTTCATTAATAGTTCATTATTTTGCTCAGCCACAAGGAGAACAAGATATCAAATCAGAATATTTTATAAAACCCTGGCCTTTTCACGGTATTGTGTCTGCAAGACAACATTGTTTGCATGAAAAGTAGAGTATGTTTTTTCTAACATTTCTACATCCGTGATTTTCTCTCCACATAATTTCAATTGTGATGTAATTCTAAACATGGCTGAGTTGTATTCACTCACAGACTTAAAGTCTTGTAATCTTAAATGTAACCAGTCATAACGAGCTTTTGGTAATATCACATTTTTCTGGTGGCATACCTTTCCTTTAGATTTCTCCAAAGGACTTGTGGGTCTTTAACAATCAATTACTCAGTCTTAAGGCCATCATGAAGGTGATGGCGAAGGAATATCATAGCCTTAGCCTTATCTTGGCTTGTTGCAGTGTTGTTTTTTTTAATAGTATCAGCAAAGTCCCTTTGCATCTAACTGTATTTCAGCATCTAAAACCCAAGACAGATAGTTGTTTCCAGTAATATCAAGAGCAACAAATTTGAGTTTTGCAAGGTTTGACATGATTCACTGATATATAAAACAATATTATTAATTAGGAACTAAGATGGTATAATATGTATATATATATATATATTCAAAGTTTCAAATGAGACAACTAATTTCAAGTAATTAATTATAACAAGATTTGTGTATTGAACCTTGAGAAGGTTATTGTTCATGAGACCACAATTATGTCTACTAATCAATTATCATAACAAAACATAAACCTTAATAAATAAATTTATACGTAATATTTAATTGCCTAACTTATCATAACAAAACATGGAAAGTATTGCTAAACTATGACTCTGGAATTCGACACTAAAATTCGGCACTAATTATACTTTGCCTAACTTTAGCTATTGTTAAAGTCTTTGACACTGACACTAATACCAAACTTACTCCATATTAATATTGTGTCAAACAATATTCATGATAATTCAAGGTATAATAGGTTACTCATCATAGATTTAATTATAATATGTCAAACTATAGTCAATAAGTATTTGCAGCCCGCTGAAAAAAAACCTAATCTGAGTACCATAATTAAAGTTGTCTGCCATGTTTTATCACAGTAGATCAGTATTCCGTATAAAATAAAACGGAGAAAACGCTTAATCGCATACCCCTTAATGATGCAATTATAAGTTTTAAAACTTATTAATAGAATACGATTAACTACAATAATCATACGCTGAATAATATAATTAGCAGTGCACACAAGTCAACGAAGCTATGGGATTATATATTTTGCAAGCCAATGTCATCGTCTAACAATCCAAAATTTATCATAAGATAAGTGCCAACAAATAAAATAAAAGCCAATTACTATGTAATCAAACAATACAAAAAGATTTTACAATAACCTTTACATGACAATTTTCATCTTAATAGTTTTCAATCCTGATGCCAAATTAAATCCATAACCATAATAGATATTATTAAATAAATTATAAGGGATAGCCGCACATACTTGTTTGGTGGTAATTAAGAAAGAAAATAATTAATGAACAGTTCAAAAACAGAATCATATGAAGGATTATGTGCAAAGCAGAATACGAGATACAACATAATATTTCGGCCACGACTAATACGAAAATTTGTGGTAATTGTATAATAATTATATTAAACGTACCTGGTTTTAGAGTAGGATAACTTGATTCAATTGGGTAGAGCTATGGTGTTGATAACGTGTTAAATATGGAAGAGAAATAAAGAGAGATATGAGAGAAATTTTGTTACGTTCTGTATATTATTCCATCTAATACGGAATATATATACATGTATATTATCTGGGGTTCCATCATCGAATAAGATCAATTACCCAACTCTAGAATGTTCTAGATTGTACATGGGATAATAGTCATCCACATTTAGATATTTCATAACAAAATGTTCTTTTTTTTTTTTTTTTTTTTTTTTTTTTTTTTTTTGGGAACAAAATAACATATATTGAAAGAACATAAGTTATAATGTAAAGAACATATAATTTATACTCAAAGAACACACTAAGCAAACTCAATGAACATACGATAATAAAAATAAAATAAAATATGATATATGATAATAAAATAAATAAATATAGAATTTAACTCATTACCTCAAAGAACATACGACCCTAATTCAAAGATTATACTTTGTATAATTGAACCCAAAAAACATGTAATATATATGTTAAAGAACATAGTTATAAAAGCACATATTATCAAACATATATAGGTCGTATGTTCTTTGTCAAACACGATATGTTCTTTATCAAACAACAGTATGTCCTTTATGCCTTTCGAGCATGGTGCACCCAAATGTACTATCCTATTTTCAATTAAAAGCTATTATATGAATGGATCGACCAATAATAAGTCTTCTCTTTGTTGGCTTAACTCCGGAACTATAGTATTAGAAAGAGTAGGTCTTTAAGTAGAGTAGATACATGCGTACGCCCATTATATGAAATAAAGATTTATGTAACGCACGCCCATTGTATGATAAAAAAACCCATGCCATGAAATTTAAAGACACTATCAACACATTAAATGGATGTTCAGCAGATTACAGCTAGAATTGCTTGGACCATTGACAATGTTAATAACATAATGAGAAGTTGTCGTCAGAAGTCACTATATCGCATAAGAACCACAACGTATATATACAAGTTGACGAGAAGTAACTGATAAGCTAGGCTGTATTCTTATAAAAACCACACCTTATGAAACCATAAAGATAGCTAGGCTGTAA
>NW_018742989.1:0-32428 GCF_001683475.1 Chenopodium quinoa | reverse complement strand
ATTTGATTCAAATAGCTTTGTTTGAATGTGTTTGACTTTCATTTGATTAAATTAGCTTTGTTTGAATGTTTTTGACTTTCATTTGATTCAATTATCTTTGTAGAATGTATTTGACTTTCATTTTCTTCAAATAGCTTTGTTTGAATGTGTTTGACTTTCATTTGATTCAATTAACTTTGTAGATGTATTTGACATTCATTTAATTAAAATAGCTTTGTTTGAATGTTTTGACTTTCATTTGATTCAATTAGCTTTGTTTGAATGTGTTTGACTTTCAATTGATTCAAATTAGCTTTGTAGAATATATTTGACTATCATTTGATTCTAATAGCTTTGTTTGAATGTGTTTGAATTTCATTTAATTCAATTTTCTTTGTAGAATGCATTTCACTTTCATTTGATTTATATAGCTTTGTTTGAATGTGTTTGACTTTCATTTGATTCAATTATCTTTGTAGAATGTATTTGACTTTCATTTGATTCAAATAACTTTTGTTTCACTGTGTTTGACTTTCATTTGTTTCAATTTTCTTTGTAGAATGTATTTGACTTTCATTTGCTTCAAATAGCTTTGTTTGAATGTGTTTGACTTTCATTTGATTCAAATAGCTTTGTTGAATGTGTTTGACTTTCATTTGATTCAATTAGCTTGTAGAATGTATTTAACTTTCATTTGATTCAAATAGCTTTGTTTGAATGTATTTGACTCTCATTTGTTCAAATAGCTTTATTTGAATGTGTTTGACTTTCATTTGATTCAAATTCCTTTGTTTGAATGTGTTGACTTTCATTTGATTCAAATAACATTGTTTGAATGTGCTTGACTTTCATTTGATTCAACTAGCTTTGTAGAATGTATTTGACTTTTGTTTTTTTTCTGATGTCCTGCGGGAGAGTTACAATTCCGAGACTGGAACGGACGCCTGTACCTGCAAATAACGGAGACTCCTGAGAGCTCCGCCTCTAACGGTCAAGTTAGTACCTGATTAAGGAGTGATTA
Organism: Chenopodium quinoa; assembly: GCF_001683475.1. Classification (NCBI taxonomy): domain Eukaryota; kingdom Viridiplantae; phylum Streptophyta; class Magnoliopsida; order Caryophyllales; family Amaranthaceae; genus Chenopodium; species Chenopodium quinoa. Next base: position 31,428 of record NW_018742989.1, on the reverse strand, counting down.
ATACGGAAATTAAAGTAATAAGATCTCTCTAGGTTTTAATGTTGGTAATCTGCGTCGTTAGCGAGATTAGCCGGTTATTAGTGTTCCATAATGTTTCTGTTCTTCTCTTGATTTCTTGATCTCTCTAATTAATGAGGATTAATTAAGTATTTATAGCCTTGACGTTCTAGGTTTAGGGTAAACCTAGGGTTGACCGGGCCTTAGACAGGATTGATTTGGCATGCACGTGGCGTGTCTCAATTGGTCCGTATATCTGTGATTGACACGTGGCAGGCTCCTATTGTTCGTGAAGGACACGTGGCGGAACCTGGTTGGTCACTTCAGACGGCGATTGGTGGATAAAAATCCTAATCAACTTTCATTTGATTCAAATAGCTTTGTTTGAATGTGTTTGACTTTCATTTGATTCAATTTTTGTAGAATGTATTTAACTTTCATTTTATTCAAATAGCTTTGTTTGAATGTATTTGACTCTCATTTGATTCAAATAGCTTTATTTGAATGTGTTTGACTTTCATTTGATTCAAATTCCTTTGTTTGAATGTGTTCGACTTTCATTTGATTCAAATAGCTTTGTTTGAATGTGCTTGACTTTCATTTGATTCAACTAGCTTTGTAGAATGTATTTGACTTTTATTTGATTCAAATAGCTTTGTTTGAATGTGTTTGACTTTCATTTGATTCGATTTGCTTTGTAGAATGTATTTTTTATTTGATTCAAATAGCTTTGTTTGAATGTGCTTGACTTTCATTTGATTCATTTGCTTTGTAGAATATATTTGACTTTTATTTGATTTAATTAGCTTTGTTTGAATGTATTTGACTCTCATTTGATTCAAATAGCTTTATTTGAATGTGTTTGACTTTCATTTGATTCAAATTCCTTGTTTGAATGTGTTTTGACTTTCATTTGATTCCTTTGTAGAATATTTGAAGCTTTGTTTGAATGTGTTTGACTTTCATTTGATTCAATTTCTTTGTAGAATGTATTTGACTTTATTTGATTTAATTAGCTTAGTTTGAATGTGTTTGACTTTCATTTGATTCAAATAGCTTTATAGAATGTATTTGACATTTATTTGAGTTAAATAGCTTTGTTTGAATGTGTTTGACTTTCATTTAATTCAATTAGCTTTGTAGAATGTATTTGACTTTCATTTGATTAAAATAGCTTTGTTTGAATGTGTTTGACTTTCATTTGATTCAAATAGCATTGTTTGAATGTGCTTGACAGTCATTTGATTCAACTAGCTTTGTAGAATGTATTTGACTTTCATTTGATTCAAATAGCTTTGTTTGAATGTGTTTGACTTTCATTTGATTCAATTAGCTTTGTAGAATGTATTTACTTTCATTTGATTCAAATAGCTTTGTTTGAATGTGTTTGACTTTCATTTGATTCAATTTGCTTTGTAGAATGTATTTGACTTTTATTTGATTTAATTAGCTTTGTTTGAATGTATTTGACTCTCATTTGATTCAAATAGCTTTATTTGAATGTGTTAGACTTTCATTTGATTCAAATTCCTTTGTTTGAATGTGTTTGACTTTCATTTGATTCAAATAGCTTTTTGAATGTGTTTGACTTTCATTTGATTCAATTAGCTTTATAGAATGTATTTGACATTTATTTGATTTAAATAGCTTTGTTTGAATGTGTTTGACTTTCATTTGATTCAATTTTTTGTAGAATGTATTTGACTTTCATTTGATGCTTTGTTTGAATGTCTTTCCTTTGTAGAATGTATGACTTTCATTGATTCAAATAGCTTTGTTTGAATGTGTTTGACTTTCATTTGATTGTCTTTCATTTGATCTTTCATTTGATTCGAAATGTTTTGACTTTTATTTAATTCAAATAGCTTTGTTTGAATGTGTTTGACTTTCATTTGATTCAATTTGCTTTGTAGAATGTATTTGACTTTTATTTGATTTAATTAGCTTTGTTTGAATGTATTTGACTCTCATTTGATTCAAATAGCTTTATTTGAATGTGTTTGACTTTTTGATTAAATTCCTTTGTTGTGTTCGACTTTCATTTGATTCAAATAGCTTTGTTTGAATGTGCTTGACTTTTTGAGCTTTGTAGAATGTATTGACTTTCATTTGATTAAATAGCTTTGTTTGAATGTGTTAGACTTTCATTTGATTCGATTTGCTTTGTAGAATGTATTTGACTTTTATTTGATTCAAATAGCTTTGTTTGAATGTGCTTGACTTTCATTTGATTCAATTTGCTTTGTAGAATATTTTGACTTTTATTTGATTCTTTGTTTGAATGTCTCATTTGATTCAAATAGCTTATTTGAATGTGTTTGACTTTCATTTGATTCAAATTCCTTTGTTTGAATGTTTTGACTTTCATTTGATTCATTTGCTTTGTAGAATGTATTTGACTTTTATTTGATTCAAATAGCTTTGTTTGAATGTGTTTGACTTTCATTTGATTCAATTTCCTTTGTAGAATGTATTTGACTTTTATTTGATTTAATTAGCTTAGTTTGAATGTGTTTGACTTTCATTTGATTCAAATAGCTTTATAGAATGTATTTGACATTTATTTGAGTTAAATAGCTTTGTTTGAATGTGTTTGACTTTCATTTAATTCAATTAGCTTTGTAGAATGTATTTGACTTTCATTTGATTAAAATAGCTTTGTTTGAATGTGTTTGACTTTCATTTGATTCAAATAGCATTGTTTGAATGTGCTTGACTTCATTTGATTCAACTAGCTTTGTAGAATGTATTTGACTTTCATTTGATTCAAATAGCTTTGTTTGAATGTGTTTGACTTTCATTTGATTCAATTAGCTTTGTAGAATGTATTTACTTTCATTTGATTCAAATAGCTTTGTTTGAATGTGTTTGACTTTCATTTGATTCAATTTGCTTTGTAGAATGTATTTGACTTTTATTTGATTTAATTAGCTTTGTTTGAATGTATTTGACTCTCATTTGATTCAAATAGCTTTATTTGAATGTGTTAGACTTTCATTTGATTCAAATTCCTTTGTTTGAATGTGTTTGACTTTCATTTGATTCAAATCTTTGAATGTGTTTGACTTTCATTTGATTCAATTATTTTATAGAATGTATTTGACATTTATTTGATTTAAATAGCTTTGTTTGAATGTGTTTGACTTTCATTTGATTCAATTAGCTTTGTAGAATGTATTTGACTTTCATTTGATTCAAATAGCTTTGTTTGAATGTGTTTGACTTTCATTTGATTCAATTAGCTTTGTAGAATGTATTTTGACTTTCATTGATTCAAATTTGTTTGAATGTGTTTGACTTTCATTTGATTCAAGATTGTATTTGACTTTCATTTGATTAAAATAGCTTTGTTTGAATGTGTTTGACTTTCATTTGATTCATTTGCTTTGTAGAATGTATTTGACTTTTATTTTCAAATAGCTTTGTTTGAATGTGTTTGACTTTCATTTGATTCAATTTGCTTTGTAGAATGTATTTGACTTTTATTTATTTAATTAGCTTTGTTTGAATGTATTTGACTCTCATTTGATTCAAATAGCTTTATTTGAATGTGTTAGACTTTCATTTGATTCAAATTCCTTTGTTTGACTGTGTTCGACTTTCATTTGATTCAAATAGCTTTGTTTGAATGTGCTTGACTTTCATTTGATTCAACTAGCTTTGTAGAATGTATTTGACTTTCATTTGATTAAAATAGCTTTATTTGAATGTGTTTGACTTTCATTTGATTCATTTGCTTTGTAGAATGTATTTGACTTTCATTTGATTTGCTTTGTAGAATTTGACTTTTATTTGATTAAAATAGCTTTGTTTGAATGTGTTTGACTTTATTGATTCAACTAGCTTTGTAGAATGTATTTGACTTTTATTTGATTTAATTAGCTTTGTTTGAATGTGTTTGACTTTCATTTGATTCAATTAGCTTTGTAGAATGTATTTGACTTTCATTTGAGTTTGTGTTTGACTTTCATTTGATTCAATTAGCTTTGTAGAATGTATTTGACTTTCATTTGATTCAAATAGCTTTGTTTGAATGTGTTTGACTTTCGTTTTATTCAAATAGCTTTGTATTTGACTTCATTTGATTAAATAGCTTTTTGAATGTGTTTGACTTTCATTTGATTCAAATTCCTTTGTTTGAATGTGTTTGACTTTCATTTGATTCAAATAGCATTGTTTGAATGTGTTTGACTTTCATTTGATTCAGCTTTGTAGAATGTATTTGACTTTCATTTGATTCAAATAGATTCATTTGATGCTTTGTTGCATTTGAATGTGTTTGACTTTCATTTGATTCCTTTGTAGAATGTATTTGACTTTCTGACTCATTTGATTCAAATAGCTTTATTTGAATGTGTTTGACTTTCATTTGATTCAAATTCTTTGTTTGAATGTGTTTGACTTTCATTTGATTCATTTGCTTTGTAGAATGTATTTGACTTTTATTTGATTCAAATAGCTTTGTTTGAATGTGTTTGACTTTCATTTGATTCAATTTGCTTTGTAGAATGTATTTGACTTTTATTTGATTTAATTAGCTTTGTTTGAATGTGTTTGACTTTCATTTGATTCAAATAGCTTTATAGAATGTATTTGACATTTATTTGATAAATAGCTTTGTTTGAATGTGTTTGACTTTCATTTGATTCAATTAGCTTTGTAGAATGTATTTGACTTTCATTTGATTAAATAGCTTTGTTTGAATGTGTTTTTTTCATTTGGTTCAAATAGCTTGTTTGAATGTGCTTGACTCATTTGATTCAATAGCTTTGCTTTCATTTGATTCAACTCTTTCATTTGATTCCTTTCTTTCATTTGATTCAAATAGTTTGTTTGAATGTGTTTGACTTTCATTTGATTCAATTAGCTTTGTAGAATGTATTTGACTTTCATTTGATTCAAATAGCTTTGTTTGAATGTGTTTGACTTTCATTTGATTCTCTTCTTTGTTGAATGTATTTGACTCTCATTTGATTCAAATAGCTTTTTGAATGTGTTGACTTTCATTTGATGAATGTGTTTGACTTTCATTTGATTCAATTTTCTTTGTAGAATGTATTTGACTTTCATTTGATTAAATAGCTTTGTTTGAATGTGTTTGACTTTCATTTGATTCATTTGCTTTGTAGAATGTATTTGACTTTATTTAATTAAATAGCTTTGTTTGAATGTGTTGACTTTCATTTGATTCAATTTGCTTTGTAGAATGTATTTGACTTTTATTTTATTTAATTATTTGTTTGAATATATTTGACTCTCATTTGATTCAAATAGCTTTTTGAATGTGTTTGACTTTCATTTGATTCAAATTCCTTTGTTTGAATGTGTTCGACTTTGATTTGATTCAAATAGCTTTGTTTGAATGTGACTTTCATTTGATTCAACTAGCTTTGTAGAATGTATTTGACTTTCATTTGATTAAAATAGCTTTGTTTGAATGTCTTTCATTTTGAAATAGCTTTATTTGAATGTGTTTGACTTTCATTTGATTCGATTTGCTTTGTAGAATGTATTTGACTTTTATTGATTCAAATAGCTTTGTTTGAATGTTGACTTTTATTGATTCAACTAGCTTTTAGAATGTATTTGACTTTTATTTGATTTAATTAGCTTTGTTTGAATGTGTTTGAGCAATTAGCTTTGTATGTATTTGACTTTCATTTGAGCATTTGATTCAATTTTTGTAGAATGTATTTGACTTTCATTTGATTCAAATAGCTTTGTTTGAATGTGTTTGACTTTCGTTTTTATTCAAATAGCTTTATTGAATGTATTTGACTCTCATTTGATTAAAATAGCTTTATTTGAATGTGTTTGACTTTCATTTGATTCAAATCCTTTGTTTGAATGTGTTCGACTTTCATTTGATTCAGATAGCATTGTTTGAATGTGGTTGACTTTCATTTGATTCAACTAGCTTTGTAGAATGTATTTGACTTTCATTTGATTCAAATAGCTTTGTTTGAATGTGTTTGACTTTCATTTGATTCAATTAGCTTTGTAGAATGTATTTAACTTTCATTTGATTCAAATAGCTTTGTTTGAATGTGTTTGACTTTCATTTGATTTTGCTCTTTCATTTGATTAGCTTTGTAGAATGTATTTGACTTTCATTTGATGCTTTGTTTGTGTTTGACTTTCATTTGCTTGTTTGAATGTCATTTGATTCAATTAGCTTTGTAGAATGTATTTGACTTTCATTTGATCAAATAGCTTTGTTGTTTGTGTTTGACTTTCATTTGATTCAATTAGCTTTGAATGTATTTGACTTTCATTTGATTCAAATAGCTTTGTTTGAATGTGTTTGACTTTCATTTGATTCAAATTTTATTTGAATGTTTGACTTCATTTGATTAAATAGCTTTTTGAATGTGTTCGACTTTCATTTGATTCAAATAGCTTGTTTGAATGTGCTTGACTTTCATTTGATTCAACTAGCTTTGTAGAATGTATTTTGACTTTCATTTGATTCAAATAGCTTTGTTTGAATGTGTTTGACTTTCATTTGATTCAAAAGCTTTGTTTGAATGTGTTTGACTTTCATTTGATTCAATAGCTTTATTGAATGTATTTGACTTCAATTGATTAAAATAGCTTTATTTGAATGTGTTTGACTTTCATTTGATTCAAATTCCTTTGTTTGAATGTGTTCGACTTTCATTTGATTCAAATAGCATTGTTTAATGTGCTTGACTTTCATTTGATTCAACTAGCTTTGTAGAATGTATTTGACTTTCATTTGATTCAAATAGCTTTGTTTGAATGTGTTTGACTTTCATTTGATTCAATTTGCTTTGTAGAATGTATTTGACTTTTTTTGATTTAATTAGCTTTGTTTGAATGTGTTTGACTTTCATTTGATTGCTTTCTTTGTTTGTGTTTGACTTTCATTTGAAATTTGAGTTCGACTTTCATTTGATTCAAATTTTGAATGTGTTGACTTTCATTTGATTCAATTAGCTGTATTTGATTTTCATTTGATTCAAATAGCTTTGTTTGAATGTGTTTGACTTTCATTTGATTCAAATAGCTTTATTTGAATGTTTTGACTTTCATTTGATTCAAATTCCTTTGTTTGAATGTGTTCGACTTTCATTTGATTCAAATAGCATTGTTTGAATGTGCTTGACTTTCATTTTATTTAATTAGCTTTGTAGAATGTATTTGACTTTCATTTGATTCAAATAGCTTTGTTTGAATGTGTTTGACTTTCATTTGATTCAAATAGCTTTATTGAATGTATTTTGACTTCATTTGATTAAATAGCTTTGAATGTGTTTGACTTTCATTTGATTCAAATTTTTGTTTGAATGTTTCGACTTTCATTTGATTCAAATTTGTTTGAATGTGTTGACTTTCATTTGTTTCAATAGCTTTGTAGAATGTATTTGACTTTTATTTGATTTTAGCTTTGTTTGAATTTGTTTGACTTTCATTTCATTCAATTAGCTTTGTAGAATGTATTTGACTTTCATTTGATTAAAATAGCTTTGTTTGAATGTGTTTGACTTTCATTTGATTCAATTAGCTTTGTAGAATGTATTTGACTTTCATTTGATTCAAATAGCTTTGTTTGAATGTTTTGACTTTCATTTGATTCAAATAGCTTTATTGAATTTATTTGACTTTCTTGAATGTTTTGACTTTCATTTGATTCAAATTTTTGTTTGATGTGTTTGACTTTCATTTGATTCAAATAGCATTGTTTGAATGTGTTGACTTTCATTTGATTCAATAGCTTTGTAGAATGTATTTGACTTTCATTTGATTCAAATAGCTTTGTTTGAATGTGTTTGACTTTCATTTGATTCAATTAGCTTTGTAGAATGTATTTAACTTTAATTTGATTCAATAGCTTTGTTTGTATTTGACTCTCATTTGATTCAAATAGCTTTGAATGTGTTTGACTTTCATTTGATTCAAAATGTACTTTCATTAGATTCAAATAGCATTGTTTGAATGTGCTTGACTTTCATTTGATTCAACTAGCTTTGTAGAATGTATTTGACTTTCATTTGATTAAATAGCTTTGTTTGAATGTGTTTGACTTTCATTTGATTCAATTAGCTTTGTAGAATGTATTTGACTTTCATTTGATTCAAAGCTTTGTTTGAATGTGTTTGACTTTCATTTGATTCAATTTGCTTTGTAGAATGTATTTGACTTTCATTTAATTAAAATAGCTTTGTTTGAATGTGTTGACTTTCATTTGATTCAATTAGCTTTGTAGAATGTATTTGACTTTCATTTGATTCAAATAGCTTTGTTTGAATGTGTTTGACTTTCATTTGATTCAAATAGCTTTCATTGATTTAAATATTTATTTGAATGTGTTTGACTTTCATTTGATTCAAATTCCTTTGTTTGAATGTGTTCGACTTTCATTTGATTCAAATTTGTTTGAATGTGCTTGACTTTCATTTGATTCTAGCTTTGTAGAATGTATTTGACTTTCATTTGATTCAAATAGCTTTGTTTGAATGTGTTTGACTTTCATTTGATTCTTCTAAATGTATTTGACTCTCATTTGATTCAAATAGCTTTATTTGAATGTGTTTGACTTTCATTTGATTCAATTCCTTTGTTTGAATGTGTTCGACTTTCATTGATTCAAATAGCATTGTTTGAATGTGCTTGACTTTCATTTGATTCAACTAGCTTTGTAGAATGTATTTGACTTTCATTTGATTAAAATAGCTTTGTTTGAATGTGTTTGACTTTCATTTGATTCAATTAGCTTTGTAGAATGTATTTGACTTTCATTTGATTCAAATAGCTTTGTTTGAATGTGTTTGACTTTCATTTGATTCAATTGCTTTGTAGAATGTATTTGCTTTCATTTGATTAAAATAGCTTTGTTTGAATGTGTTTGACTTTCATTTGATTGCTTTCAATTTTAATGTGTTGACTTTCATTTGATTCAGCTTTGCTTTTATTTGATTTAGCTTTGTTTGAATGTATTTGACTCTCATTTGATTCAAATAGCTTTATTTGAATGTGTTTGACTTTCATTTGATTCAAATTCCTTTGTTTGAATGTGTTCGACTTTCATTTGATTCAAATAGCATTGTTTGAATGTGCTTGACTTTCATTTTATTTAATTAGCTTTGTAGAATGTATTTGACTTTCATTTGATTGTTTGAATGTGTTTGACTTTCATTTGATTCAAATAGCTTTATTGAATGGACTTCATTTGATTAAAATAGCTTTATTTGAATGTGTTTGACTTTCATTTGATTCAAATTCCTTTGTTTGAATGTGTTGACTTTCATTTGATTCAAATAGTTTGCTTGACTTTCATTTGAGAATGTATTTGACTTTCATTTGATTCAAATAGCTTTGTTTGAATGTGTTTGACTTTCATTTGATTCAAATAGCTTTATTGAATGTATTTGACTTCATTTGATTAAAATAGCTTTTTGAATGTTTGACTTTCATTTGATTCAAATTTTTGTTTGAATGTGTTCGACTTTCATTTGATTCTTGACTTCATTCTTGTAGAATGTATTTGACTTTCATTTGATTTAGCTTTGTTTGAATGTGTTTGACTTTCATTTGATTCAAATAGCTTTATTGAATGTATTTGACTTTTGATTAAAATAGCTTTATTTGAATGTGTTTGACTTTCATTTGATTCAAATTCCTTTGTTTGAATGTGTTCGACTTTCATTTGATTCAAATAGCTTTGTTTGAATTGCTTGACTTTCATTTGATTCAACTAGCTTTGTAGAATGTATTTGACTTTCATTTGATTAAAATAGCTTTGTTTGAATGTGTTAGACTTTCATTTGATTCTTTATTTGAATGTGTTTGACTTTCATTTGATTCTTTGCTTTGTAGAATGTATTTGACTTTCATTTGATTCAAATAGCTTTGTTGAATGTGTTTGACTTTCAATAGCTTTGTAGAATGTATTTGACTTTTATTGATTTAAATAGCTTTGTTTGAATGTGTTTGACTTTCATTTGATTCAATTTCTTTGTACTTTTTTGAGCTTTCATTTGATTCAATTAGCTTTGTAGAATGTATTTGACTTTCATTTGATTCAAACTTTGTTTGAATGTGTTTGACTTTCATTCAATAGCTTTATTGAATGTTTTGACTTCATTTGATTAAAATAGCTTTATTTGAATGTGTTTGACTTTCATTTGATTCAAATTCCTTTGTTTGAATGTGTTCGACTTTCATTTGATTCAAATAGCATTGTTTGAATGTGTTGACTTTCATGTAGAATGTATTTGACTTTCATTTGATTCAAATAGCTTTGTTTGAATGTGTTTGACTTTCATTTGATTCAATTCTTTGTTGAATGTATTTGACTTTCATTTCTTTCATTTGATTCAAATAGCTTTGTTTGAATGTGTTTGACTTTCATTTGATTCAAATTAGCTTTGTAGAATGTATTTGACTTTTTGATTCAAATAGCTTTGTTTGAATGTGTTTGACTTTCATTTGATTCAAATAGCTTTATTGAATGTATTTGACTTCATTTGATTAAAATAGCTTTATTTGAATGTGTTTGACTTTCATTTGATTCAAATTCCTTTGTTTGAATGTGTTCGACTTTAATTTGATTCAAATAGCATTGTTTGCTTGACTTTCATTATTCAACTAGCTTTGTAGAATGTATTTGACTTTCATTTGCTTCTTTCAACTTTGATTCAAATAGCTTTGTTTGAATGTGTTTGACTTTATTGATTCAATAGCTTTGTAGAATGTATTTGACTTTTATTTGATTCTTTGTTGAATGTATTTGACTCTCATTTGATTCAAATAGCTTTATTTGAATGTGTTTGACTTTCATTTGATTCAAATTCCTTTGTTTGAATGTGTTCGACTTTCATTTGATTCAAATAGCATTGTTTGAATGTGCTTGACTTTCATTATTTAATTAGCTTTGTAGAATGTATTTGACTTTCATTTGATTCAAATAGCTTTGTTTGAATGTGTTTGACTTTCATTTGATTCAAATAGCTTTATTGAATGTATTTGACTTCATTTGATTAAAATAGCTTTATTGAATGTTTTGACTTTCATTTGATTCAAATTCTTTGTTTGAATGTGTTCGACTTTCATTTGATTCAAATAGCATTGTTTGAATGTGCTTGACTTTCATTTGATTCATAGCTTTGTAGAATGTATTTGACTTTTATTTGATTTAAATAGCTTTGTTTGAATGTTTGACTTTGCTTTGTTGTATTTGACTTTCATTTGATTAAAATAGCTTTGTTGAATGTGTTTGACTTTCATTTGATTCAATTAAGAATGTATTTACTTTCATTTGATTCAATAGCTTTAATGTATTTGACTTTCATTTGATTCAAATAGCTCATTTGTTTGAATGTTTTGACTTTCATTTGATTCAAATTAATGTGTTGACTTTCATTTGATTCAAATAGCTTTTGAATGTGCTTGACTTTCATTTGATTCAATTAGCTTTTAGAATGTATTTGACTTTATTTGATTTAAATAGCTTGTTTGAATGTGTTTGACTTTCATTTGATTCATTTGAATTTGATTCAAATTCCTTTGTTTGAATGTGTTCGACTTTCATTTGATTCAAATAGCATTGTTTGATGCTTGACTTTCATTTGATTTAATTAGCTTGTAGAATATTTTCATTTGATTCAAATAGCTTTTTTGAATGTGTTTGACTTTCATTTGATTCAAAGCTTTATTGAATGTATTTGACTTTCATTTGATTAAAATAGCTTTATTTGAATGTGTTTGACTTTCATTTGATTCAAATTCTTTGTTTGAATGTGTTCGACTTTCATTGATTCAAATAGCATTGTTTAATGTGCTTGACTTTCATTTGATTCAACTAGCTTTGTAGAATGTATTTGACTTTCATTTGATTCAAAAGCTTTGTTGAATGTGTTGACTTTCATTTGATTCAATTTGCTTTGTAGAATGTATTTGACTTTTATTTGATTTAATTAGCTTTGTTTGAATGTGTTTGACTTTCATTTGATTCAATTAGCTTTATAGAATGTATTTGACATTTTTTGATTTAAATAGCTTTGTTTGAATGTGTTTGACTTTCATTTGAATTTGACTTCATTTGATTCAAATTCCTTTGTTTGAATGTGTTCGACTTTCATTTGATTCAAATAGCATTGTTTGAATGTGCTTGACTTTCATTTGATTTAATTAGCTTGTAGAATGTATTGACTTTCATTTGATTCAAATAGCTTTGTTTGAATGTGTTTTGACTTTCATTTGATTCAAATAGCTTTATTGAATGTATTTGACTCTCATTTGATTAAAATAGCTTTTTTGAATGTGTTTGACTTTCATTTGATTCAAATTCTTGTTTGAATGTGTTCGACTTTCATTTGATTCAAATAGCATTGTTTGAATGTGCTTGACTTTCATTTGATTCAACTAGCTTTGTAGAATGTATTTGACTTTCATTTGATTCAAATAGCTTTGTTTGAATGTGTTTGACTTTCATTTGATTCAATTAGCTTTGTAGAATGTATTTGACTTTCATTTGATTCAAATTCCTTTGTTTGAATGTGTTTGACTTTCATTTGATTCGATTTGCTTTGTAGAATGTATTTGACTTTCATTTTAATCAAATAACTTTGTTTGTTTGTGTTTGACTTTCATTTGATTCATTAGCTTTGTAGAATGTATTTGACTTTCATTTGATTCAAATAGCTTTGTATAAATGTGTTTGACTTTCATTGGATTCAAATAGCTTTATTGAATGTATTTGACTCTCATTTGATTCAAATAGCTTTATTTGAATGTGTTTGACTTTCAATTGATTAGAATTCTTGTGTTTGAATGTGTTCGACTTTCATTTGAATCAAAGAGCATTGTTTGAATGTGCTTGACTTTCATTTGATTCAACTAGCTTTGTAGAATGTATTTGACTTTCATTTGATTAAAATAGCTTTGTTTGAATGTGCTTGACTTTCATTTGATTCAATTTGCTTTTTAGAATGTATTTGACTTTCATTTGATTCAAATAGCTTTGTTTAAATGTGTTTGACTTTCATTGGATTCAAAATAGCTTTATTGAATGTATTTGACTCTCATTTGATTCAAATAGCTTTATTTGAATGTGTTTGACTTTCAATTGATTAGAATTCTTGTGTTTGAATGTGTTCGACTTTCATTTGAATCAAATAGCATTGTTTGAATGTGCTTGACTTTCATTTGATTCAACTAGCTTTGTAGAATGTATTTGACTTTCATTTGATTAAAATAGCTTTGTTTGAATGTGCTTGACTTTCATTTGATTCAATTTGCTTTTTAGAATGTATTTGACTTTCATTTGTTTAAAATAGCTTTGTTTGAATGTGTTTGACTTTCATTTGATTCGATTTGCTTTGTAGAATGTATTTTGACTTTCATTTGAATCAAATAACTTTGTTTGTTTGTGTTTGACTTTCATTTGATTCAATTAGCTTTATAGAATGTATTTGACTTTCATTTGATTCAAATAGCATTGTTTGAATGTGCTTGACTTTCATTTGATTCAACTAGCTTTGTAGAATGTATTTGACTTTCATTTGATTAAAATAGCTTTGTTTGAATGTGTTTGACTTTCATTTGATTCAATTAGCTTTGTAGAATGTATTTGACTTTCATTTGATTCAAATAGCTTTGTTTGAATGTGTTTGACTTTCATTTGATTCAATTTGCTTTGTAGAATGTATTTGACTTTTATTTGATTTAATTAGCTTTGTTTGAATGTATTTGACTCTCATTTGATTCAAATAGCTTTATTTGAATGTGTTTGACTTTCATTTGAATCAAATTCCTTTGTTTGAATGTGTTTGACTTTCATTTGATTCAAATAGCTTTGTAGAATGTATTTGACTTTTATTTGATTCAAATAGCTTTGTTTGAATGTGTTTGACTTTCATTTGATTCAACTAGCTTTGTAGAATGTATTTGACTTTCATTTGATTCAAATAGCTTTATTTGAATGTGTTTGACTTTCATTTGAATCAAATTCCTTTGTTTGAATGTGTTTGACTTTCATTTGATTCGATTTGCTTTGTAGAATGTATTTGACTTTTATTTGATTCAAATAGCTTTGTTTGAATGTGTTTGACTTTCATTTGATTCAATTTGCTTTGTAGAATGTATTTGACTTTTATTTGATTTAATTAGCTCTGTTTGAATGTGTTTGACTTTCATTTTATTCAAATAGCTTTATAGAATGTATTTAACATTTATTTGATTTAAATAGCTTTGTTTGAATGTGTTTGACTTTCATTTGATTCAATTAGCTTTGTAGAATGTATTTGACTTTCATTTGATTCAAATAGCTTTGTTTGAATGTGTTTGACTTTCATTTGATTCGATTTGCTTTGTAGAATGTATTTGACTTTCATTTGAATCAAATAACTTTGTTTGTTTGTGTTTGACTTTCATTTGATTCAATTAGCTTTGTAGAATGTATTTGACTTTCATTTGATTCAAATAGCATTGTTTGAATGTGCTTGACTTTCATTTGATTCAATTAGCTTTGTAGAATGTATTTGACTTTCATTTGATTCAAATAGCTTTGTTTAAATGTGTTTGCCTTTCATTTGATTCAAATAGCTTTATTGAATGTATTTGACTCTCATTTGATTCAAATAGCTTTATTTGAATGTGTTTGACTTTCAATTGATTCAAATTCTTGTGTTTGAATGTGTTCGACTTTCATTTGAATCAAATAGCATTGTTTGAATGTGCTTGACTTTCATTTGATTCAACTAGCTTTGTAGAATGTATTTGACTTTCATTTGATTAAAATAGCTTTGTTTGAATGTGCTTGACTTTCATTTGATTCAATTTGCTTTTTAGAATGTATTTGACTTTCATTTGATTAAAATAGCTTTGTTTGAATGTGTTTGACTTTCATTTGATTCGATTTGCTTTGTAGAATGTATTTGACTTTCATTTGAATCAAATAACTTTGTTTGTTTGTGTTTGACTTTCATTTGATTCAATTAGCTTTATAGAATGTATTTGACTTTCATTTGATTCAAATAGCATTGTTTGAATGTGCTTGACTTTCATTTGATTCAACTAGCTTTGTAGAATGTATTTGACTTTCATTTGATTCAAATAGCTTTATTTGAATGTGTTTGACTTTCATTTGAATCAAATTCCTTTGTTTGAATGTGTTTTGACTTTCATTTGATTCGATTTGCTTTGTAGAATGTATTTGACTTTTATTTGATTTAATTAGCTCTGTTTGAATGTGTTTGACTTTCATTTTATTCAAATAGCTTTATAGAATGTATTTAACATTTATTTGATTTAAATAGCTTTGTTTGAATGTGTTTGACTTTCATTTGATTCAATTAGCTTTGTAGAATGTATTTGACTTTCATTTGATTCAAATAGCTTTGTTTGAATGTGTTTGACTTTCATTTGATTCGATTTGCTTTGTAGAATGTATTTGACTTTCATTTGAATCAAATAACTTTGTTTGTTTGTGTTTGACTTTCATTTGATTCAATTAGCTTTGTAGAATGTATTTGACTTTCATTTGATTCAAATAGCATTGTTTTGAATGTGCTTGACTTTCATTTGATTCAATTTAGCTTTGTAGAATGTATTTGACTTTCATTTGATTCAAATAGCTTTGTTTAAATGTGTTTGCCTTTCATTTGATTCAAATAGCTTTATTGAATGTATTTGACTCTCATTTGATTCAAATAGCTTTATTTGAATGTGTTTGACTTTCAATTGATTCAAATTCTTGTGTTTGAATGTGTTCGACTTTCATTTGATTCAAATAGCATTGTTTGAATGTGCTTGACTTTCATTTGATTCAACTAGCCTTGTAGAATGTATTTGACTTTCATTTGATTAAAATAGCTTTGTTTGAATGTGTTTGACTTTCATTTGATTCAATTAGCTTTGTAGAATGTATTTGACTTTCATTTGATTCAAATAGCTTTGTTTGAATGTGTTTGACTTTCATTTGATTCAATTTGCTTTGTAGAATGTATTTGACTTTTATTTGATTTAATTAGCTTTGTTTGAATGTATTTGACTCTCATTTGATTCAAATAGCTTTAATTGAATGTGTTTGACTTTCATTTGAATCAAATTCCTTTGTTTGAATGTGTTTGACTTTCATTTGATTCAAATAGCTTTGTAGAATGTATTTGACTTTTATTTGATTCAAATAGCTTTGTTTGAATGTGTTTGACTTTCATTTGATTCAATTTGCTTTGTAGAATGTATTTGACTTTTATTTGGTTTAATTAGCTTTGTTTGAATGTGTTTGACTTTCATTTGATTCAAATAGCTTAATAGAATGTATTTGACATTTATTTGATTTAAATAGCTGTGTTTGAATGTGTTTGACTTTCATTTGATTCAATTAGCTTTGTAGAATGTATTTGACTTTCATTTAATTCAAATAGCTTTGTTTGAATGTGTTTGACTTTCATTTGATTCAATTTGCTTTGTAGAATGTATTTGTCTTTTATTTGATTTAATTAGCTTTGTTTGAATGTATTTGACTCTCATTTGATTCAAATAGCTCTATTTGAATGTGTTTGACTTTCATTTGATTCAAATTCCTTTGTTTGAATGTGTTTGACTTTCAATTGATTCAAATAGCTTTGTTTGAATGTGTTTGACTTTCATTTGATTAAATTAGCTTTATAGAATGTATTTGACATTTATTTGATTTAAATAGCTTTGTTTGAATGTGTTTGACTTTCATTTGATTCAATTAGCTTTGTAGAATGTATTTGACTTTCATTTGATTAAAATAGCTTTGTTTGAATGTGTTTTGACTCTCATTTGATTCAAATAGCTTTATTTGAATGTGTTTGACTTTCATTTGATTCAAATTCCTTTGTAGAATGATTTGACTTTCATTTGATTCAAATAGCTTTGTTTGAATGTGTTTGACTTTCATTTGATTCAAATAGCTTTATAGAATTTATTTGACATTTATTTGATTTAAATAGCTTTATTTGAATGTGTTTGACTTTCATTTAATTCAAATTCCTTTGTTTGAATGTGTTCGACTTTCATTTGATTCAAATAGCATTGTTTGAATGTGCTTGACTTTCATTTGATTCAACTAGCTTTGTAGAATGTATTTGACTTTCATTTAATTCAAATAGCTTTGTTTGAATGTGTTTGACTTTCATTTGATTCAATTAGCTTTGTAGAATGTATTTAACTTTCATTTGATTCAAATAGCTTTGTTTGAATGTATTTGACTATCATTTGATTCAAATAGCTTTATTTGAATGTGTTTGACTTTCATTTGATTCAAATTCCTTTGTTTGAATGTGTTCGACTTTCATTTGATTCAAATAGCATTATTTGAATGTGCTTGACTTTCATTTGATTCAACTAGCTTTGTAGAATGTATTTGACTTTCATTTGATTCAAATAGCTTTGTATAAATATGTTTGACTTTCATTGGATTCAAATAGCTTTATTGAATGTATTTGACTTCCATTTGATTCAAATAGCTTTATTTGAATGTGTTTGACTTTCAATTGATTAGAATTCTTGTGTTTGAATGTGTTCGACTTTCATTTGAATCAAATAGCATTGTTTGAATGTGCTTGACTTTCATTTGATTCAACTAGCTTTGTAGAATGTATTTGACTTTCATTTGATTAAAATAGCTTTGTTTGAATGTGCTTGACTTTCATTTGATTCAATTTGCTTTTTAGAATGTATTTGACTTTCATTTGATTCAAATAGCTTTGTTTAAATGTGTTTGACTTTCATTGGATTCAAATAGCTTTATTGAATGTATTTGACTCTCATTTGATTTAAATAGCTTTATTTGAATGTGTTTGACTTTCAATTGATTAAAATTCTTGTGTTTGAATGTGTTCGACTTTCATTTGAATCAAATAGCATTGTTTGAATGTGCTTGACTTTCATTTGATTCAACTAGCTTTGTAGAATGTATTTGACTTTCATTTCATTAAAATAGCTTTGTTTGAATGTGCTTGACTTTCATTTGATTCAATTTGCTTTTTAGAATGTATTTGACTTTCATTTGATTAAAATAGCTTTGTTTGAATGTGTTTGACTTTCATTTGATTCGATTTGCTTTGTAGAATGTATTTGACTTTCATTTGAATCAAATAACTTTGTTTGTTTGTGTTTGACTTTCATTTGATTCAATTAGCTTTGTAGAATGTATTTGACTTTCATTTGATTCAAATAGCATTGTTTGAATGTGCTTGACTTTCATTTGATTCAATTAGCTTTGTAGAATGTATTTGACTTTCATTTGATTCAAATAGCTTTGTTTAAATGTGTTTGACTTTCATTTGATTCAAATAGCTTTATTGAATGTATTTGACTCTCATTTGATTCAAATAGCTTTATTTGAATGTGTTTGACTTTCAATTGATTCAAATTCTTGTGTTTGAATGTGTTCGACTTTCATTTGATTCAAATAGCATTGTTTGAATGTGCTTGACTTTCATTTGATTCAACTAGCTTTGTTTGAAAGTGTTTGACTTTCATTTGATTCAATAAGCATTGGTAAATACATTTGAGTTTCATTTGATTCAAATAGCTTTGTTTGAATGTGTTGGACTTTTATTTGATTCAAATAGCTTTGTTTGAATGTGTTTGACTTTCATTTGATTCAAATAGCTTTGTTTAAATGTGTTTGCCTTTCATTTGATTCAAATAGCTTTATTGAATGTATTTGACTCTCATTTGATTCAAATAGCTTTATTTGAATGTGTTTGACTTTCAATTGATTCAAATTCTTGTGTTTGAATGTGTTCGACTTTCATTTGATTCAAATAGCATTGTTTGAATGTGCTTGACTTTCATTTGATTCAACTAGCCTTGTAGAATGTATTTGACTTTCATTTGATTAAAATAGCTTTGTTTGAATGTGTTTGACTTTCATTTGATTCAATTAGCTTTGTAGAATGTATTTGACTTTCATTTGATTCAAATAGCTTTGTTTGAATGTGTTTGACTTTCATTTGATTCAATTTGCTTTGTAGAATGTATTTGACTTTTATTTGATTTAATTAGCTTTGTTTGAATGTATTTGACTCTCATTTGATTCAAATAGCTTTAATTGAATGTGTTTGAATTTCATTTGAATCAAATTCCTTTGTTTGAATGTGTTTGACTTTCATTTGATTCAAATAGCTTTGTAGAATGTATTTGACTTTTATTTGATTCAAATAGCTTTGTTTGAATGTGTTTGACTTTCATTTGATTCAATTTGCTTTGTAGAATGTATTTGACTTTTATTTGGTTTAATTAGCTTTGTTTGAATGTGTTTGACTTTCATTTGATTCAAATAGCTTTATAGAATGTATTTGACATTTATTTGATTTAAATAGCTTTGTTTGAATGTGTTTGACTTTCATTTTATTCAATTAGCTTTGTAGAATGTATTTGACTTTCATTTAATTCAAATAGCTTTGTTTGAATGTGTTTTGACTTTCATTTGATTCAATTTGCTTTGTAGAATGTATTTGTCTTTTATTTGATTTAATTAGCTTTGTTTGAATGTATTTGACTCTCATTTGATTCAAATAGCTTTATTTGAATGTGTTTGACTTTCATTTTGATTCAAATTCCTTTGTTTGAATGTGTTTGACTTTCAATTGATTCAAATAGCTTTGTTTGAATGTGTTTGACTTTCATTTGATTAAATTAGCTTTATAGAATGTATTTGACATTTATTTGATTTAAATAGCTTTGTTTGAATGTGTTTGACTTTCATTTGATTCAATTAGCTTTGTAGAATGTATTTGACTTTCATTTGATTAAAATAGCTTTGTTTGAATGTGTTTTGACTCTCATTTGATTCAAATAGCTTTATTTGAATGTGTTTGACTTTCATTTGATTCAAATTCCTTTGTAGAATGATTTGACTTTCATTTGATTCAAATAGCTTTGTTTGAATGTGTTTGACTTTCATTTGATTCAAATAGCTTTATAGAATTTATTTGACATTTATTTGATTTAAATAGCTTTATTTGAATGTGTTTGACTTTCATTTGATTCAAATTCCTTTGTTTGAATGTGTTCGACTTTCATTTGATTCAAATATCATTGTTTGAATGTGCTTGACTTTCATTTGATTCAACTAGCTTTGTAGAATGTATTTGACTTTCATTTGATTCAAATAGCTTTGCTTGAATGTGTTTGACTTTCATTTGATTCAATTAGCTTTGTAGAATGTATTTAACTTTCATTTGATTCAAATAGCTTTGTTTGAATGTATTTGACTATCATTTGATTCAAATAGCTTTATTTGAATGTGTTTGACTTTCATTTGATTCAAATTCCTTTGTTTGAATGTGTTCGACTTTCATTTGATTCAAATAGCATTGTTTGAATGTGCTTGACTTTCATTTGATTCAACTAGCTTTGTAGAATGTATTTGACTTTCATTTGATTCAAATAGCTTTGTATAAATATGTTTGACTTTCATTGGATTCAAATAGCTTTATTGAATGTATTTGACTTCCATTTGATTCAAATAGCTTTATTTGAATGTGTTTGACTTTCAATTGATTAGAATTCTTGTGTTTGAATGTGTTCGACTTTCATTTGAATCAAATAGCATTGTTTGAATGTGCTTGACTTTCATTTGATTCAACTAGCTTTGTAGAATGTATTTGACTTTCATTTGATTAAAATAGCTTTGTTTGAATGTGCTTGACTTTCATTTGATTCAATTTGCTTTTTAGAATGTATTTGACTTTCATTTGATTCAAATAGCTTTGTTTAAATGTGTTTGACTTTCATTGGATTCAAATAGCTTTATTGAATGTATTTGACTCTCATTTGATTCAAATAGCTTTATTTGAATGTGTTTGACTTTCAATTGATTAAAATTCTTTTGTTTGAATGTGTTCGACTTTCATTTGAATCAAATAGCATTGTTTGAATGTGCTTGACTTTCATTTGATTCAACTAGCTTTGTAGAATGTATTTGACTTTCATTTCATTAAAATAGCTTTGTTTGAATGTGCTTGACTTTCATTTGATTCAATTTGCTTTTTAGAATGTATTTGACTTTCATTTGATTAAAATAGCTTTGTTTGAATGTGTTTGACTTTCATTTGATTCGATTTGCTTTGTAGAATGTATTTGACTTTCATTTGAATCAAATAACTTTGTTTGTTTGTGTTTGACTTTCATTTGATTCAATTAGCTTTGTAGAATGTATTTGACTTTCATTTGATTCAAATAGCATTGTTTGAATGTGCTTGACTTTCATTTGATTCAATTAGCTTTGTAGAATGTATTTGACTTTCATTTGATTCAAATAGCTTTGTTTAAATGTGTTTGACTTTCATTTGATTCAAATAGCTTTATTGAATGTATTTGACTCTCATTTGATTCAAATAGCTTTATTTGAATGTGTTTGACTTTCAATTGATTCAAATTCTTGTGTTTGAATGTGTTCGACTTTCATTTGATTCAAAATAGCATTGTTTGAATGTGCTTGACTTTCATTTGATTCAACTAGCTTTGTTTGAAAGTGTTTGACTTTCATTTGATTCAATAAGCATTGGTAAATACATTTGACTTTCATTTGATTCAAATAGCTTTGTTTGAATGTGTTGGACTTTTATTTGATTCAAATAGCTTTGTTTGAATGTGTTTGACTTTCATTTGATTCAATTAGCTTTGTAGAATGTATTTGACTTTCATTTGATTCAAATAGCTTTGTTTGAATGTGTTTGACTTTCATTTGATTCAAAAAGCTTTGTTTGAAAGTGTTTGACTTTCATTTGATTCAATAACCATTGGTAAATACATTTGACTTTCATTTGATTCAAATAGCTTTGTTTGAATGTGTTGGACTTTTATTTGATTCAAATAGCTTTGTTTGAATGTGTTTGACTTTCATTTGATTCAATTAGCTTTGTAGAATGTATTTGACTTTCATTTGATTAAAATAGCTTTGTTTGAATGTGCTTGACTTTCATTTGATTCAATTTGCTTTTTAGAATGTATTTGACTTTCATTTGATTCAAATAGCTTTGTTTAAATGTGTTTTGACTTTCATTGGATTCAAATAGCTTTATTGAATGTATTTGACTCTCATTTGATTCAAATAGCTTTATTTGAATGTGTTTGACTTTCAATTGATTAGAATTCTTGTGTTTGAATGTGTTCGACTTTCATTTGAATCAAATAGCATTGTTTGAATGTGCTTGACTTTCATTTGATTCAACTAGCTTTGTAGAATGTATTTGACTTTCATTTGATTAAAATAGCTTTGTTTGAATGTGCTTGACTTTCATTTGATTCAATTTGCTTTTTTAGAATGTATTTGACTTTCATTTGATTAAAATAGCTTTGTTTTGAATGTGTTTGACTTTCATTTGATTCGATTTGCTTTGTAGAATGTATTTGACTTTCATTTGAATCAAATAACTTTGTTTGTTTGTGTTTGACTTTCATTTGATTCAATTAGCTTTGTAGAATGTATTTGACTTTCATTTGATTCAAATAGCATTGTTTGAATGTGCTTGACTTTCATTTGATTCAATTAGCTTTGTAGAATGTATTTGACTTTCATTTGATTCAAATAGCTTTGTTTAAATGTGTTTGACTTTCATTTGATTCAAATAGCTTTATTGAATGTATTTGACTCTCATTTGATTCAAATAGCTTTATTTGAATGTGTTTTGACTTTCAATTGATTCAAATTCTTGTGTTTGAATGTGTTCGACTTTCATTTGATTCAAATAGCATTGTTTGAATGTGCTTGACTTTCATTTGATTCAACTAGCTTTGTTTGAAAGTGTTTTGACTTTCATTTGATTCAATAAGCATTGGTAAATACATTTGACTTTCATTTGATTCAAATAGCTTTGTTTGAATGTGTTGGACTTTTATTTGATTCAAATAGCTTTGTTTGAATGTGTTTGACTTTCATTTGATTCAATTAGCTTTGTAGAATGTATTTGACTTTCATTTGATTCAAATAGCTTTGTTTGAATGTGTTTGACTTTCATTTGATTCAAAAAGCTTTGTTTGAAAGTGTTTGACTTTCATTTGATTCAATAAGCATTGGTAAATACATTTGACTTTCAATTTGATTCAAATAGCTTTGTTTGAATGTGTTGGACTTTTATTTGATTCAAATAGCTTTGTTTGAATGTGTTTGACTTTCATTTGATTCAATTAGCTTTGTAGAATGTATTTGACTTTCATTTGATTCAAATAGCTTTGTTTGAATGTGTTTGACTTTCATTTGATTCAATTTGCTTTGTAGAATGTATTTGACTTTTATTTGATTTAATTAGCTTTGTTTGAATGTATTTGACTCTCATTTGATTCAAATAGCTTTATTTGAATGTGTTTTGACTTTCATTTGAATCAAATTCCTTTGTTTGAATGTGTTTGACTTTCATTTGATTCAAATAGCTTTGTAGAATGTATTTGACTTTTATTTGATTCAAATAGCATTGTTTGAATGTGCTTGACTTTCATTTGATTCAACTAGCTTTTGTTTGAAAGTGTTTGACTTTCATTTGATTTCAATAAGCATTCGTAAATACATTTGACTTTCATTTGATTCAAATAGCTTTGTTTGAATGTGTTGGACTTTTATTTGATTCAAATAGCTTTGTTTGAATGTGTTTGACTTTCATTTGATTCAATTAGCTTTATAGAATGTATTTGACTTTCATTTGATTCAAATAGCTTTGTTTGAATGTGTTTGACTTTCATTTGATTCAATTTGCTTTGTAGAATGTATTTGACTTTTATTTGATTTAATTAGCTTTGTTTTGAATGTATTTGACTCTCATTTGATTCAAATAGCTTTATTTGAATGTGTTTTGACTTTCATTTGAATCAAATTCCTTTGTTTGAATGTGTTTGACTTTCATTTTGATTCAAATAGCTTTGTAGATTGTATTTGACTTTTATTTGATTCAAATAGCTTTGTTTGAATGTGTTTGACTTTCATTTGATTCAATTTGCTTTGTAGAATGTATTTGACTTTTATTTTGATTTAATTAGCTCTGTTTGAATGTGTTTGACTTTTATTTGATTCAAATAGCTTTATAGAATGTATTTAACATTTATTTGATTTAAATAGCTTTGTTTGAATGTGTTTGACTTTCATTTGATTCAATTAGCTTTGTAGAATGTATTTGACTTTCATTTGATTCAAATAGCTTTGTTTGAATGTGTTTGACTTTCATTTGATTCGATTTGCTTTGTAGAATGTATTTGACTTTCATTTGAATCAAATAACTTTGTTTGTTTGTGTTTGACTTTCATTTGATTTCAATTAGCTTTGTAGAATGTATTTGACTTTCATTTGATTCAAATAGCATTGTTTGAATGTGCTTTGACTTTCATTTGATTCAATTAGCTTTGTAGAATGTATTTGACATTCATTTGATTCAAATAGCTTTGTTTAAATGTGTTTTGACTTTCATTTGATTCAAATAGCTTCATTGAATGTATTTGACTCTCATTTGATTCAAATAGCTTTATTTGAATGTGTTTGACTTTCAATTGATTCAAATTCTTGTGTTTGAATGTGTTCGACTTTCATTTGATTCAAATAGAATTGTTTGAATGTGCTTGACTTTCATTTGATTCAACTAGCTTTGTAGAATGTATTTGACTTTCATTTGATTAAAATAGCTTTGTTTGAATGTGTTTGACTTTTATTTGATTCAATTAGCTTTGTAGAATGTATTTGATTTTCATTTGATTCAAATAGCTTTGTTTGAATGTGTTTGACTTTCATTTGATTCAATTTGCTTTGTAGAATGTATTTGACTTTTATTTGATTTAATTAGCTTTGTTTGAATGTATTTGACTCTCATTTGATTCAAATAGCTTTATTTGAATGTGTTTGACTTTCATTTGAATCAAATTCTTTTGTTCGAATGTGTTTGACTTTCATTTGATTCAAATAGCTTTGTAGAATGTATTTGACTTTTATTTGATTCAAATAGCATTGTTTGAATGTGTTTGACTTTCATTTGATTCAATTTGCTTTGTAGAATGTATTTGACTTTTATTTGATTTAATTAGCTCTGTTTGAATGTGTTTGACTTTCATTTGATTCAAATAGCTTTATAGAATGTATTTAACATTTATTTGATTTAAATAGCTTTGTTTGAATGTGTTTGACTTTCATTTGATTCAATTAGCTTTGTAGAATGTTTTTGACTTTCATTTGATTCAAATAGCTTTGTTTGAATGTGTTTGACTTTCATTTGATTCGATTTGCTTTGTAGAATGTATTTGACTTTCATTTGAATCAAATAACTTTGTTTGTTTGTGTTTGACTTTCATTTGATTCAATTAGCTTTGTAGAATGTATTTGACTTTCATTTGATTCAAATAGCATTGTTTGAATGTGCTTGACTTTCATTTGATTCAATTAGCTTTGTAGAATGTATTTGACTTTCATTTGATTCAAATAGCTTTGTTTAAATGTGTTTGACTTTCATTTGATTCAAATAGCTTTATTGAATGTATTTGACTCTCATTTGATTCAAATAGCTTTATTTGGATGTGTTTGACTTTCAATTGATTCAAATTCTTGTGTTTGAATGTGTTCGACTTTCATTTGATTCAAATAGCATTGTTTGAATGTGCTTGACTTTCATTTGATTCAACTAGCTTTGTAGAATGTATTTGACTTTCATTTGATTAAAATAGCTTTGTTTGAATGTGTTTTGACTTTCATTTGATTCAATTAGCTTTGTAGAATGTATTTGACTTTCATTTGATTCAAATAGCTTTGTTTGAATGTGTTTGACTTTCATTTGATTAAATTTGCTTTGTAGAATGTATTTGACTTTTTTTTTGATTTAATTAGCTTTGTTTGAATGTATTTGACTCACATTTGATTCAAATAGCTTTATTTGAAATGTGTTTGACTTTCATTTGAATCAAATTCCTTTGTTTGAATGTGTTTGACTTTCATTTGATTCAAATAGCTTTGTAGAATGTATTTGACTTTTATTTGATTCAAATAGCTTTGTTTGAATGTGTTTGACTTTCATTTGATTCAATTTGCTTTGTAGAATGTATTTGACTTTTATTTGGTTTAATTAGCTTTGTTTGAATGTGTTTGACTTTCATTTGATTCAAATAGCTTTATAGAATGTATTTGACATTTATTTGATTTAAATAGCTTTGTTTGAATGTGTTTGACTTTCATTTGATTCAATTAGCTTTGTAGAATGTATTTGACTTTCATTTAATTCACATAGCTTTGTTTGAATGTGTTTGACTTTCATTTGATTCAATTTGCTTTGTAGAATGTATTTGTCTTTTATTTGATTTAATTAGCTTTATTTGAATGTGTTTGACTTTCATTTGATTCAAATTCCTTTGTTTGAATGTGTTTGACTTTCAATTGATTCAAATAGCTTCGTTTGAATGTGTTTGACTTTCATTTGATTAAATTAGCTTTATAGAATGTATTTGACATTTATTTGATTTAAATAGCTTTGTTTGAATGTGTTTGACTTTCATTTGATTCAATTAGCTTTGTAGAATGTATTTGACTTTCATTTGATTAAAATAGCTTTGTTTGAATGTGTTTTGACTCTCATTTGATTCAAATAGCTTTATTTGAATGTGTTTGACTTTCATTTGATTCAAAATTGATTAGGGGATTTTTATCCACCAAGCGCCGTTTGACAAGTGGACCAACCAGGTTCCGCCACGCGTCCTCCACGGACCACTTAAGACACGCCACGTGTCCACCCATGCCAAATGGGACAACCGGCCATCAAGGCCCATTTCAGTCTAGAAGCCCGATCGGCCCTAGGTTTACCTTAAACCTAGAGAGTTGCACGCTTCCCAAGGCTATAAATACTCGATTAATCCTCATTAATCAAGGGACCGAATAATTAACGGAACAGAGGAGAAACATTACGGAACACACTAATAACCGGCTGATCTCGCTAGCAAAGCAGATTACCTACATTAAATACTCTCACCTAGAGAGACCTTATTACTTTAATTTCTGTATTAATTACTCCTTAATCAGGTACTAACTTGACCGTTGGAGGCGGAGCTCTCAGGAGTCTCCGTTATTTTGCAGGTACAGGCGTCCGGTTCCAGTCTCGGAATTGTAGCTCTCCCGCAGGACATCAGAAAACCCCAAAACATTTGGCGCCGTCTGTGGGGAGAGTACTTCAGAGATGGCATCCAAGTCTGTACCGACCCCAGAAGAGAGGCGTCCCCTAGACGACCCTCAAGTTCAGTCGGACCATGATACCGAAAGTGAATTTGAAGTTGAAACTCATACAGCTCCAGACGGGACCCTAAGGGCCCGCCGTACCCGTCATACTGAAATAAGGGAACGGGAGTATCTTCAAACAGGAAGTGAGCCAGCAGGCGCACCGCTTGCTCGGCAACAGCCGACTGATGGGTCTGCTCCCATCACAAGGAACGAACTCATGACCTTCATGAGGGATTCAAGGGAGAGATCCAAGAGTTGATCAACAAAAAACCGCCTGCTTCAGTCAAAGAGCAGGCGGCCAAAAAACCTTCCACTTCACTGAAGAGGAAGCCAGTTCAAGGGCGAGAGGCGACTCCCCATCCTAAATCTAAGAAGCGGGAGCCGTCTGCTCTTGATTTCACAAAACTCCGTTATCCTACGGGAAATAGGAAACCGGTTCGTCATATTCAGGCGGACGGGTCAAAGCAAACGTTCACAGATGCTCGGCACCTGCTAGAGCAGAAGAAGAGTGACCGATTATCAGAGTCGGCTTCTACTTCAAATTTTCAGGACAGTTTGCGAAATGCCTCGATGAGGCCAACTCAGTCGTACCATGAGAGTCAGTCAGGCGGCACCTCCCGTCAGTCTGGCTTTCATAGTGCGCAGGCGGTACCAAATTTGCCATTTGTGCCGCAACAACAATATTTTATGCAGCCACCTCCATTTGGTGGACCTGCAGCAAAAAAACGTCCAACCTATGGACTGGCAGCTACGGCTGCTTAGACTTGGTGAACAGCCGTCGGCCTTCTCCAAGGAAATTACTGAAGCCGCTCAGCCGGCCAAAGTAAAAAATGTTTTAGTAGGCGCCTATGATGGCACTACTAACCCGGAAGACCATCTGATGGCATTCACCAACCTGATGTACCTTCAAGGGTTGGATGATCCCACTTGGTGCAAGTGTTTCCCAGCAACTCTCAAGGGAATTGCACAGCAATGGTTCGGCAACCTGCCGACTGGTTGTGTAAACAGTTTCAGGACGCTTGCTTACTTATTTGCCTCCAACTTTGCAATGAACATCCCTGCGAAGAAAAACGACCCTTGATTTGGGAACAATTCAGCAGGGTGAAAAGGAGGGGCTTCGTTCCTACATCAGGCGGTTCAACCTGATGAGAATACAGATTCAAGGGTTACCGGATGAGGTAGCTTATACTGACTTTTTTTAGAGGTCTCAAAGACGGGTCTACCTTCAAATTTGATTTAGTTTCGAAAAAGGGTGGCGACTCTTCAAGAGGCCTTGATTGAAGCAGAAGCCTATATACAGGCGACTGATCTGTGTACAATGAAACAGTCGGACGGGAAGAGGTTCGACAATAGAGAAGGACGACAGAAACAGTCGTCCAACAAAGATGAAAAAAGAAAAGGGGTCTGGGCGGCTGATTCCTCTAAACAGCCGGCCAAGAAGAAAAAGGAATTCAAACCATACTCCCCAAAGTATGTGTTTAACAAGGATAACCAGTTTATCCTAAAAGAAATAAAGGGACGGCTCTCAATTGAGAAACCGCTCCCCATGAAGGGTTCTGCGAGCAACCGGAACCAAGACAAAATCTGTGCTTATCATGATGACATTGGTCATCACACCAACGACTGCATTAGTCTCATGCGGTACCTAGACCGCTTGGCTGATCAAGGTGATCTTGACACTTATGTCAAGAAATCTACGGGGAATACTTCCTCAAAAAAGCAGTCGGCCAAAAAGAATCAACAGGCCGACAGTTCCGATACAGATGATGCAGTCGTCTACACCATTGCAGGCGGCTTCTCAGGAGGCGGCCCCACTATTAGGGGCAACAAAGATAATATAAGGCGGTTAGATGTAAATTCCGTTCACCAAGAACGACCGTCCAAATATACATTTCCTGAGATTGTCATCACTGAAGAGGATCTAGGAGGAATAAGGGGGCCGCATGACGACCCTCTCGTTATTGAATGTAAAGTGGCCAACCAGAGAGTTGGTCGAATCCTCATAGATACTGGGAGCTCTTCAGATCTCATCAGCAGCAAATGTCTGTCAAAACTGAAATATCAGACGGACTGCATACATCCGGCCTCCCACCCTTTAATAGGGTTTGGAGGAGGAGTCGTCCACCCACTGGGACGAGTTGATCTACCCGTCCGCCTGGGCGAAAAAGGGGAAGGACGACACATGGTAGTCCGATTCCTAGTTGTAGAGGAACTCTCTGCCTACAACATGATTCTGGGTCGCCCAACCCTGAATAGTGCCAAGGTTGTTATAATCCCGTCACTTATGCTGCTTAAGTTTGAAAGGGACAATGGAACAGTCGGCTCCCTAAGGGGAGATCAGAGGATGGCCCGAGAGTGCTATCTCTCGGATGTCAAACCCACTGCTAAGGCCACTGGGTCAAGTGGAGAAAAAACAGACCTTGACAATGTCAAGGAAAGTGCGCCTGTTCAAGAAACAGGCGACAGAAAAAGAAAGGCGTCCCAGACAGAGTCCGCCAGAAAGGCAAGAAAATAGCAATCATTGGCAGAGGACCGGCCGGATGAGTTCCGCCCTCAGCCGGCTGGTGAGCATACGGACCTGATATTAGACGACTCCCGCCCTGACCGAACAGTCAAAGTTGGGACGACTGCTCTGGGAAACCTTGGTGATGACTTTCACAAACCTGTTGAAAGAATACAAGGACATCTTTGCATTTGAAGTCCATGAAATGCCAGGCATTAGTCCTGATCTGGCAGTACACAAACTCGCTGTGGATCCGAAAAAGAAGCCGGTACGGCAAAAAGAAGCGGAACCAGGGTGAAGAAAGAGGTCAGGCGGCCGCCGCCGAAGTCAAAAAATTACTTGATGCAGGGTTCATTCGGCAATGTTACTTCCCAGATTGGGTTGCAAATGTGGTACTTGTTAAAAAGCCGAATGGCACCTGGCGAATGTGTGTAGAACTACACAGACTTGAACAAGGCGTGCCCCAAAGACAGTTACCCTCTGCCCAAAATTGATAACCTGGTCGACTCAACAGCCGGCCATGCCTTGATGAGTTTTATGGACGCCTATTCTGGTTTTCATCAAATTCCTTTGTGGAAGAAAGATCAGGAGAAGACGGCCTTCGTCACTGATCAGGGATTATACTGTTATACGGTCATGCCGTTTGGTCTTAAGAATGCCCCGGCTACATTCCAACGAATGATAAACACAATGTTCTTTGATCAGATTGGGAGAAACGTCGAGGCATACATTGATGATATGATTGTTAAGACTAAACTTCAGAAAGATCATCTGACGGACCTCCGAGAAACTTTCGCCACACTCAGGCGGCACCATGTCATGCTCAATCCCAAGAAAATGTGTATTTGGAGTTGAGTCTGGGAAATTTCTCGATTCCTTATCAACCAGAGAGGAATAGAGGCGAACCCTGAGAAGGTACAGGCGGTCATTGACATGCAGTCGCCTCGTACCGTCCGAGAGGTTCAGAAGTTAACAGGTTGTCTGGCGGCCTTGGGAAGATTTCTAAGCCGATCAGGCGACAAATGCCTATACTTTTTCCAGGCAATTAAGAAAAAGGCAAGGTTTGAATGGGGGCCGGATGCTGAGGCCGCCTTCCAGAAATTAAAGGTTCACTTGCATTCCTTGCCAAGGCTGGTCAGCCCTTTGCCCAAAGAAAATCTCTACATGTACCTGGCCGTCTCTGATCATGCGTTAAGCGCGGTGCTCCTTGCTGAAAGGGACGGCTGTCAACTTCCGGTCTACTTTGTCAGTCACGTACTGAAAAATGCCGAGTTGAGGTATCCCCTAGTGGAGAAATTTGGTCTTGCACTCTTCATGGCTGTTAAAAAATTGAAGCCCTACTTTCTGGCACATGCAGTCGTCGTGTATACCGACCAACCGATCAAGCGGCCCCTTACCACCATGGAGTCCTCCGGACGAAATGATCAAATGGGCCATAGAAATGCAGAGTCTCGAAGTTACTTTCGAGCCTAGAAAAGCAGTGAAGGGGCAAGCCTTTGCTGACTTTATTGTAGAGATGACTCGTCCTCCTGACTCTCAAGTTCCAGACCAAGTCTGGAAGGTATATGTGGACGGAAAGCTCTACTTCAAACGGTTGTGGAGCAGGCGTCGTATGTCAATCTCCAGAGGGCGACAGGTTCGAGTATGCTCTACGCTTCAGTTTCCAGGCTTCAAACAATGAGGCAGAATATGAAGCTTTACTAGCCGGGATCCGCATGTGTAAGGCGGCCGGGGCAAGGAAAATAGA
>NW_018742988.1:0-30917 GCF_001683475.1 Chenopodium quinoa | reverse complement strand
AAACATAGTCAAGTGGGATCTTGTTTGAATTGTCTCAATGTATATTTTATTAATATCCACTTTATATAATTTTACAATATCGTTAAATAGTGCATTAGCAAATTTGAAAAGGAAAGGTGTCAACTAAATAAAAACGGAGGTAGTTTTAGCTTTTCATTTGACTCAAATTACTATATAAGGCATATTTTATGTGCATAAATTTTCCACTAATGTACATATTTTTTTGAACAAAATAAGCAAAAACAAAAATGACCAAAATTCAACGTGCTATTTTATTTTTGCGTAATGTGCATAAGTTATCATTCATTACCCGCAAATTATTGACGTGAATTGAACCCGACTCAAGCCAAGAATACCCCTAACTCGTTAACTTGTTGAAACCCGAGTATAACTCGACCTACTATTAATCCGACCCAAATTCAACATGACATCTTATTGACCCGATCTAAACCCGACTCAAACTTGATAGGATGCATGACCCAATATGACCCGACCCAATGTAATACCCCATATTTTTCAAACATATTTTCTAATTAATTAATTTATTATTATTTTTAAAAAGGTTATTTTAGTAATTTATTTTAGTAATTTATTTATTTTTAAACCAATAAACATATTTCTATATATATATATATATATATATATATATATATATATATATATATATATATATATATATATCGAATATTCTAATTAAGCAAAAATTCTATTTTATTATTTAATTAGTAGGTCTGAAAATTCCTAATGATTGGCTAATAATTTTCGATTTTCCTAGTGTGAAAAATCTTATTTTCTTAGTTACTTTATTTAGGGAATAATTGGTATTTATCTTAATTAATTATTTTTACAATATACGCTATTTACACAATCATTTTTATTCCCTGAAATCTAGCAAAATAACTTCCTAAATTCTACATAAGGGGTCCGAAAATTTGAGCTATGGAAGCTCGAAATTTTCGGCCATCGTGGTTGATATTTGGGTGATTTATTTTGGTAGTTTGTAATTTTAATTATTTTCCTTGATTCTATTATCTCTCCTTAATTCTTATTTCCCATTTCCTAATTAAATTTGATCATCTTATTTCCCTACTTTAAATCATCCTTGATTATCCCCCAAGCAAAGTCATTTGCCATATTATTTTTCATGACAACATACTTTCCATAAATTAATTATTCCTTAGTCACCTTAATATTAAACTTTTCATAATTTTTTATCTCTCTCTTCAAGCAATTTCCTTAATTATTTTTATCATAATTCTTCCTACATTCTCCTACCATAAATCTTGTACGAGCCCGCCTATAAAGACCCCTTGATTCATTGCTAAACACTCACACCAAATTCTCTATTTTCTCTCTTAATCACTCTAATTCTCTCTGTTCTTTCTCTTGCTTTCACACAGCCACCACCACCACCGATTGCTACCTGCCGCCGACGATAACCACCGCTGTTGGTAGCCACTAGCTCCCCCCTACCACCACCTTTCTTCCTCTTTTCCTTGGTTTTCTACCTCTTATTCTTCTCTTCTCTTAATTAATTAATTAATTAATTATTACTATTATGGGGTTTTATAAAAATTATTATGAGTGTTTCAAATTAGTGGACACAAATTTCTTGTTAATGTGAGATACACATCCCAGCCAATACTACTCCGCCCTCTCACTTTACAATCATGTAATTTAGGATAAAACATCCACTTACTTGCGGATTTGTTCTTGGGCTTAACATACCCCTACATAGGCTAATGGAAGCCCAAGTCACATATCTAATTCCAACTTAGGCTATGAATCTGTGATACCATATTAAATGGCCTAAGCCTAGCCTTCCACGGACCATGATTTTTCACTTTATAAGTTCAAAGAGATTCCATCTCAGAATTATATGTTAATGCAGTAACCCATAGCCTTATACAATGGACGAAATATTTTTGTTTCTTCAATGTGGGTTACAAATGGGATATCATTTCTACATTGTATTTATCATGAAGGTTTGATTTAGACTTTTTTGTGAAAAACTACCATCTATACATCAAAATTTTGTTAAAAACTACCTTATAAAAAAAATTGATGTAAAGAACTACCTTATAAAAACTAAATGTTGTAAGTGGCTACTATGTGAGTAATTTAACAATGAAAGATAAGAGGAATTAGAGGTTATAAAGGGGCTATGGAGAAATTGGGTGGAAAAAGGAGAAAAAATGATGGAATATGGGTCATTAAATGTCTCTTATGCAATATAATAATTCGGCAAAAGGTAGCTTTTTACAACATTAATTATTTAATAAGGTAGTTTCTTATAACATCTATTGTTTAAAAGGTATTTTTTTACAACATTTTTTTTATTAGGTAGTTTTTCACAAAAACTTATTTATATAAGACAGTTCTTCACAAAAAGTCCTTTAATTTATTTAATTATTTATAAAGCTTTTAAATTAAAATACAAAAGTAAACTTTGTATGAATGAGATGAGATATGGTATATAGCATCAATTTTTGACATAACGGTATATATCATCTTGATAAGGTAAACTTTAATTTATTTCTAACAGACCTTTGGTGGGTGATTCTTAAGAAGGATTAAAATAAAAACTCATGCATCGATCATAAGGTAAGAATTATGATTTTTAATCTCTTACATGAAGATAATTCATGAAGAGACAATTAATAACAATGATAAAGTCCAAAATTGGTTTGTAAAGCAATACACGGAATGCAGATATAGTTCAAGCCCAAGGGCCTTGCTTTTGAAAAAAGTTTAGGCCTAAGGTCTATAATTTTATGTTACATGTCAAAGGAACTATATATCTAATTATAATGATACGAGACTATTCTCAACTAAAATCAACATAATAAAAAAAAAAATTAAGTAAAAATAAAAAAACATTAATTATTATAAATCAAACAAACTATTAGAAGAAACTAGTTTTTAAACTTCTGGTCTTAAAACAACTAAACAATTCTCTTATATATTTACAATAGAGGGCTATAGTTGCTTAAACTGGCCTTTTAAATACAACTTTTAAAGTATTAACAACATTATTTACCATTTTAGTAGCCTTTGATGGCTTATCACCCACATATATTGTATCCAATGAGCTACAAGCTAGTACCTGAAAGGCTACGGTAATTAAAGAACCACCTAAATGTGTAACACTCGAACTGGCTGATGGTGCAGCTCTTCCACCAATAACATTAGGTGTGATCGCAAAACCAGAGGCAAGAATTGGAATACTTGAGCAGTCCATGCCATTAGTTACTCCTATCATGTTTTGTTCGTTGATTGCTGCATATACTATTAACGATTCATACGGTCCTGTCATGATTTCTTGAAAGATCATTTCACTTCTCTCATTAGGATTCATAGGCTGCTTGACATGTCAAAAAAGATAATTGCAATTAACTTATCGATGGCAAAAAGAATCGCGTAATATGCAAGAAGCAAAAAAAAAAAAAAAAAAAAAAAAAAAAAAAAAAAAAATTCAAACTAAAAATTTTTGAGGTGATTTTTAAATAAACAATAATTCATATATTAATTTTATAATTTTTTTGGCTAATATGTATAATAATTATCAATTTAACCTAGTTAAGCATATAATTGTTTATAATTTTAAGTTAGTTTTTAATGTTAAGAAAACTACCATTAGTAACATACATACTAAACTGTGACGTTTTAGGTCAATGTAAGATGCAAGATGTGGCATATTATTTAAATACTAATACATTGATCATAAAAATGTGAAATCTAAGTGAAAAGGACACCCAAATTATCGAATCACAAATCTTCGTGGCCATATATTATCAGTTTTGCCTTTTTGCAATTGTTTCACTTTTTTGTTATGTTGATCCCAAATTTAATTGCCACACTTTCTTAAAAGTTGTGAACCAAAAAAATTTGAAATATTATACATACATTTCGTTTCTAGCCACTTATAATAATTAACGTACCAGCTCTTACTCGATCATTCAATTGAATATTTTTTCATTATCTCTTATGAAATCTACTTTATAATAAATATAATAACTTGGAAAATGATAACAACTTGTGCATGAAATTTACTACAGATCAAAGATTTAAGTGGAAATGAATTTAGGATTCAAGCAAGGAGTAGCAATTAAGACATAAAGATACTACACAAATTTACTATAAAGATTCATGTAGTAAAACATATAGAATTACCTGCAAAATAGAGATAGCATTTATGGATTGAATTCCAGTTGGTATACGAATCATCTCATGCACAGGGTTTCCGTTGCAAAGGACATCCCACTGTACATATAAGTAAATTACAGAAATAAGTGACATTAAAATATTAGATAATTCAACAATAAACAATATAGTAAAAGTGATATTGAACCTCTCTTTGAATACAATTTATGTTCCAATATGTTTCTATTTTATGGTTGTTACAAATTTGATCTTTACATTTATGAAAGTCTCCTAAAATAACTCATTCCAATTTCGTATATAACTCATTTAATATTAGGTTTCATTCATAATTCTAGTTTTAAAATTAAATTCCCTTTGGTTCCATTTTTTTTAAGGTGTTCAATAATTCTAGTGGAAAGATTTACAACTCGATTGGCCTATAATTTTTCACAATAACTTAAGGAATCTATATTCTTTGGGTCATGAACTTTGTTAATCTTAATTTCAAGGAAAAAAACAAGGCATTATCAAAAAAAGCAATTCTTTTCTTTAACATGACATTCGTGAGATAATGCATACACAACATATATAAATATTTCTCTAAAATTAAATTGGTTGGAAAATTCTTTAAATGTCAGCTAAAAAAAATTATTGGAAATAATGAAGAAAATAGCTAATACGCTTAAACAAAGAATATGCAAAGTTTGTACCTGAGATCGAGTAGTATAATCACTCAAGAATTCAACAACTTTGTTGGGAGACGCGGGAACCCAAAATGAACGAGCAACTGAGATAACTAATCCAGTTGGAAGATCACTGGTAGTATTCTTCACTACGTCAATCTTGACTCTATTGCTTTTTAATTCATACGTATTTGCATCTTCAAATAAAGAGAAGGTAGAACAATATTTCTTTATCATCCTACGAGAGAGCATCATCATGCTTCTCCTTCCTAAAGACAATAAACGTACTTTAATAAGAGAACAAAGGTATTGAAGAAGAAATAAAATTAAAAAAAGATTTTAAAAAGAAATAAAAAGATCAATGAAGCTAATTGAGATAACCTTGTGTAACATGTTCTGTCATATAAGAATAAAGCTCAGATGTTTTCTGAAGTGTAGTGACCCATCTTTTAGCACAAAACCCCAATGTGTTTTTCACTTGATCGTCATAATTTGGAAGGTTAAAATTAACTTCTACATGCTCTACGCATGTTACCTGTAAATAATTGAAGATGCCTTAATAAATGGTTAAGATACAATAAAGAATCAAGCAACAAACAATAAAGTATTATGAACTATTTGCCACTCAAATTATTTGGAAAATTCATCCTAAATTATGATCCTCAATTGAAATATCTAAAGACACTGTCCAGTTACACCAGTAATTAATAGATTCATATAGATTATTTTAATAAAAGGTTAAATTATATAATTAGTCTATTATCTATGAATATAATATAAGATAAAACTTGTATAATTGAGTATAAAAACAACTAATCTTTATAGTTTTAGGATGTAATCAATAAAGCAGAATTATTTAAAAACATGATGTGTTTTATGAAAAGCACAAAATGGTCTTGTTATATAATTCTAGGAGTCATACTGCTACAAAATTATCTTAAAATGATAAAAAAAAATTACCCTTTAATAAATGAAAGTCACCCAATATATATAGGTTACCATGATATAAATAAATGTTATTTATACTTTATTGATGAAAGTTATTAAAAAAAGTATAAAGTAACCTTTAATTTCAACATAATTCACCCCCATGTACCATAATATTACTCCGTACTATAGATAGAATGTATACAAAAGTTTTTGAAAAATGATATACTATTGATTTTATTTATATATATATAATTATTGGGAATTTCAATATCATCCCAATAATTTGTAAGAATTTTAACACATGCTACACAATCCCTAAATAAAAATAAAAAAATCTTACCTTAGAAATTCCGTTAGGCAGTTGTTCAATCATCCATCCAGATGGATGCTTCCAATAATGAATCGGGGCATTATGATAAGTACCTCCAAACATATTATAGGAAACATTTACGATAACCCATAAACCGGTCTTAATTTCTTGGCAATGTTGAAGTAATGTATATTCCCTTGGCCGATTTATTGGTGGTAAACTATGCATTTTCTTGTAAACCTGCATTAATTCTTCTGATTTAGTTAAAAACAGTTAATGAAATATTTCTAGGACTTGATGTTACTACAAGAGGACATATTACCAGCTGTAGGGAGCCACTTCGATTATCTAATGAACCAGCTTCTATTACACTAACAGTTGTTGCTTTCGAAATAATGGTAGGAAAGTTATCAACCCATTGATCCTACAAAATTAGAATGAAAACTAGAGTAAATGAAACTTTAAATAAATTGATTTCATAATTAAATACTTTCTCTGTTTCACAAATATTGCAACTAGGATGAAATTACGCATCCCAAAACACATTTTATACGATAAATATCTATATAAATATAAGAATAAAATTTATAAAAAGTTGATATTGCGAAAGGATTGTATGAGACGAATCTAACAAAACCTCACATGACTATATTTTACTTAACATATAAATCAAATCATAATTTGTGGTCAAATAAACATGATGAATAGTGCAAAACTCCAGTTGTTGCAATATTACTAGAACGGAGGAAGTATATAAAAAGGATAAAGGAAAGATTTTTGAACTTACTGAATCTAAGAGGAGATCAACTAGCACTTTGGCATTCATGGTAACTATATCAGAATACTTTGAGTACTCCACTCTTGATTTTGGATCCCTTTGTATTTTAGACCCATAATAAAATTTGTCATAGTTGTTACTATCAAACTCATAATTCCCATTGTTTTGAAATTTTATCCAAAAGGGATTATCATTGATTAAATGATCAATGAGCTCTTCCATGGCACGTGCCGCATTCTTAGCCATAACTATCTTTTCAAACTCTGGATGAGCATTTAGCAAGTTAACAGAGTCAAGATTGTCAACATTGCCATTTTTAGCCAAATAATCAATTGTAGAGATAAGGTTGTCACTTCCACTTGGTATGTTGCATGCCAAACTTAATTCAGGATTACCAATGAAATTTTCTATGAGATTTGTCACCCTTCCAATCTGCATAAAACATTAATGTTTAAAGGGTAATATTCTTAATGTATGATGGATATCTTAATTTAATTGAGTTAACTTCCTATGTAATAAACATCAAGATTTGCCAAAAGTAGAAATTACGATGTCTTGTTGTATCTAAGAATAGGTAGGACAAGAAATAGGATGTTTTCATATATATCTAATCAAAATATTTTCATGTGTAAAACCGTTAAATTTTTATACATATTTTACAATAGTTTTTTATTTGCAATTAAACTACGTTTTATTTGACTTATCAATATTAATTCAGACATAAATGAATACAAGTACGTAGTATATGCGTTTTATTGAAGAAGCATTAAAATCAAATAACAAAAATGAGGACAATTTACTCACTCACAATATTTATATATAAGGTATATAAGAGTTCCTACACTAATATATAAGACTTATGAAAGAGTTGAGACGTTTAGAACCTTCATATGTTTTTTTTTTTCTCTTTTTTCTTTTTTGTGTGCAACACTTCCAACATTTTCTCAAGTTAACATTGTATGAAAATCATTTTACACTAATATATACTATTGTGACAATCACGTAAATACATTAATTCATGGTTGTATTCATGGAATTGTTATGTGTTGTTAGTTAGACAAATTTAATTAGGAATAACTAAACACAACTAAATACGCAGAACGTACACTTTGCTTTATCTCTTTGTTTTCTAATTGCAAATTCTGATGAATTCTAGACTCTAGTATTGTCATTCCAAGAGGGCAGACCTTGACAAGAACGACATACCATGGTATTTAGTGCTTCCCGGATAGCACTGTTCTCACATTGAATGCGATCGTTCTTCGAACGCAATAAAATATTTTCATAATGCTCATTTTGCAACAGACAAAAAAAAAAAAAAAAAAAAAAAAAAAAAAAAAAAAAAAAGAGGGGGTCTTAAATTAAACATACGAGTTACGAGTACACATATATAGCAAAAACTTTATCTTAAAAAAAAAGATAAAGGTATGAAAGAAATGTCAACCTGTATTTGAGTTCTCTTGTTCTCGAACCAATATTTTATATTTATAGGCTCCAATCCTAATTCCATCCCCAGTAGGTGCTGTTGATTTTCATCTGGATATGGATATCCCTGGTAAAATCTTATTTGACAAGAAAAAAAGCTAGTCATTATTGTAAATCTAGTTATATAACAATTTTGATAAAATTTGGCAATTTGAAAAAAAAAAAAAAAAGGCATAAATTGTTTTGATTTAACCATACATTTTTTTCACAAAATGGGCTTAATATTTTGTGCTCATTTGACAACATTTTTCAAGTTATTTGATAACAACTATTTGAATTAAGTTGATAGAATTAAGAGAACTAGAATTACTGTACCAAATATGATTAGGCGGTGCAGATATATGTCAGATTAAAATTCATACTCAAATGTGTCTTTTGTCCAACTTTCATATAAGCAAGTCCTATAAAGAGGATAGGTTGGTTCATTTGAAGAGAATCTATTCTATGATCAACCCTGAATCATGTGATGAATGAACGGGCTCCGTAAGATCCAGACGTGTGTGTAATTTTGCATTATATAATCTAGATTATATTATTATTTCTTGATTATAATTTTATTAATAGTTTGAATAGTATAAAAATGCATTAATTTCCTTTGCATTGACTTGATCTATGATACTATCGGAGTGAAACCAGGGATCTAAAGAACAATAGAGACTAGACTATATTAGTAACAAGTAAACCCTTTGTTTGTACTATAAATATAAAATTTTCTATTTTATAGAAAGTCAAAATCTTCAAAATATGAATTGTTTCAACTATCCCATAAATTAGTCTCATCCTAAAAAATTGAAAAAAAAAAAATAAAAAATTTAAAGATATATATCCAATAGACTTTTTAAAGGGTCCTTATATAACTTTTTCAGGGATTAGCATTCCAACATAGCAATCTACCTACTTGGGGGAGGATCTAATTCCCCATACTTTTTACTATCAACACAATCACCAGGACCGTCCCGTTAAATTTCGGGGCCCTGTTCTAAACTATAAAATGATCCCTAACGGAAAAAAAATTATAATACTTAAATCTAATTTCAAAAATAATATCATAATAGTCATATATATATCTTAGTTATAAGTCCAACTATCCCAAATCCCAACAAGTTAGGTGATCGACAACTCCTCAACCAAAACAGAAATATCGAATCTCATCAAACAATATATAAATCGTATTTTTTTTTTCTCCCAAAGATAATTTTGAGCAAAAGTTGTAGAAATTGCTTAGAAATTTATAAATGGTAAAAAAGGATTAGTCGTTTGATAATAAACGAAAATCAAGAGAAGTAATGGTAAAGACTGAAAAATTAATTCTTCCATTGAAAATTGGAAGAGGAAGGTGAGATAATTACTAATTATTTTTAGGTAAAATAAGAAGTTAATGAGAATTTAGCATTAAATGAGATATGGAATAGAAAAAGTGATGGAAATTTCATATTTAAGTAATGAAATTAAATTGGATATTGGAATTTGGAAAGTTTGATATTGAAAATGGAAGGTAGTAGATTGATCGTGGTCTTGCGGAGAAAACGATGATGTACTGTACGTTGAATGAATGATTGACTTTTGAATTGTTTTATTATTTTTGTGTTTTTTTAGTTTGGTTGGGCTTTAATTGAAAAGGGCCCTATAAAATTAGGGGCCCTGTGCCCTGCCAATCACTTTTATTTATTTTGTATTTTTTTATGCATAGCCTTTATCAATCAAATTAAAGCAGTTTTACTTGAAGACTTTCTTCTACCTTTTTCGACAAACACATATATAACAAAAGTTTTTAACACCTTTAAATTAGTTTTGAAAAGTTTTATGTTATGAGCAAATAACAAATTACGGTCAAAATTTTCATCTAAGTTGTCAACATTTTTTTTTTATTGGTTGTATCAACGATTCATATCTATGTGTTCATATGGATTCCTTTAAGTAAAATGATATTTGTTGTGGAAAAACATATTAATCAAAATTTAATAAGATTGCTAAATACAATCTTCATTTACTCAACACCCCCCCCCCCCTCCCAAAAAAAAAAAAAAATCCAAAATTTACCATCACTCTCATATTCCCTCTCAAATTCCAAAACATTCTTTTGGCCTTCTCTCTTCCACTTAAACCCCGAAATTTTCAAATTTAACAATTGGCCTACTATCGTTTTGAATGCACATATCTCACTTATTGTATACTGTATTAAAAATATGAATATCATTGCATTGAAGTAGCTTCCATTACATTTTTATTGGTATTTATTAACGATATTAGATAGGAAAAAATTCTTATAGAGAAGAAATGATAAATTTGAAATCTATAACAATAATGTTCAAAGATAAAAGAAAATTCTAGTATAACAATTATAAATCAAAACAAACATATTTGAATATGGGGTGGGGCGGGGGGGGGGGGGGTGGTGGTGGTGGTGTGGGAGCTGAGTGAAAACTAAAATCCACTCTCCAAGTTGTATATTAATAAATGTCAAATGAGATACCAAGTGGAATAAATTTGTAGAATAATAACAAAAATCACATTGGCAGTTACGTAAAAGGTTAAAAATTGAAAGCTCTTAGAGGGAGTAAAGATCCTTACTCTTCCAGCCTTTGAAGTTGCTTAGATGTGAGGTTGTGTTTGATTTTCTTCTCTTGATGATCGTTGTTACCCTTACTCCCTATCTGGTATGCCATTATTCTTCAACCATCACCAACGTAAATACCACTATTTTGTTACAAAAATTTTCTCTTATTTATAACTAAATAATTGTTGTAAAGTTTCACAAAAAGAAATCCCAGATGACTTAACCCAATTTTGATTTTGCATCCCATCAGATACGAATCCGATTAGATATTTTTTATGTCCCATAAACTTTCAATTCTATGAAAATTTCGTTAATTAATAAATCAGAAGAAAAATCTTTACAGATCGCTACCATCACCCATCATAAAGGAAACAAATCATTTTTAAACAATGTCGCAACTTCCATAAAACATTTATTATTACACTCCCTTTGTCACACAATATCTTACACGTTTTGACTTTTCGCATTATTTGCGTAGTTACTTTGATCATATTTGTTACTACTTTATAAATAATAAATTATTGCTACAATGTCGGATTAATATTGATGTTTATTTTTTACATTTTTTAGTTGTTTTTTAAAAATTAATTATTTATTTTAATTCCTTTCTAATGAGTAATCAATGATAATAATAATTAAAGTTGTGTGGAAATTTTGAGCAAATGAGATTAGTCGGGTATTATTTGGATGGATGGGATATTTTTCACGGTTAATATTGCAAAATGTATCTCTCTATGGGCGCATTTGATGGTCAATACTAATTTACAAATATTTTTAAAAGGAAAATCCTAGCCAGTATGCATGATTGTAGACACTTAAAAAGCGAAACACCCCCCCCCCCCCAAAAAAAATGTTTCTATGTCCAATGCATGTTTCTGATTCCCTTAAAACCTTTCTCCTAGCCTTAAAAGAATAAAATACATCTTAAAGCCCTAAATCAAGTCATAAAAACCAATTAAAGTCAAACTTGAAAACCCCAATTCAATGTTATTCCTCAAACCCTATAAGGCCTAAATCCAACATTCAAACTGCCCAATAATTCTTTTAGAGTTTCAGGGCCCAACTCTTGAACCTTTGGAACACCCTAAACCTTTAAGAGTTAAGGAAAACCTTTAGCATTAAGCAAAGCAAATAAAGTTTCCAATTAGAAGTTCAATTTACTTGCACCAGATGCACTCTTCATATGTCAAGTAACTCATGTCTACTACACTCAAACCTACCTTTTTACATATTGTGGTTTTTTTTTTACTGCCTAAGTTTCCATAGTACGACTCTTGCTAAATCCATGTGTTCCATGCACAACAAACACTATAACCCCTTATTTTCCATAAGTACCCCCCCCGGTTATTTCTCAATTAAAAGGGGTCAAAACATAACAAAAATACAACAAAACTCTTCCAAAATATTGACGCTACTTTCTTGGAAAAATTATGCATTATAAACATTTACTAATCACACTAATAAATCTAACAAATCAAATCAAACACATAATATTTAAAGTATTAGTTAACTTCTTATTGGAGCTGGACTTTAGAGTCTTAGCTTCAATGCATGTGCATAATCCGTTAACCTAATAGTTCTAATCTTATCATTTTTTAAGTCCTTTATTTCAAGTTTTTCTTAACTTGTTTTCCAAAATTTTGCTCCCATTATGTTCAAAATTTTGCTCCC
The DNA here is from genome assembly GCF_001683475.1 of Chenopodium quinoa. Lineage (NCBI taxonomy): Eukaryota > Viridiplantae > Streptophyta > Magnoliopsida > Caryophyllales > Amaranthaceae > Chenopodium > Chenopodium quinoa. Next base: position 18,360 of record NW_018742988.1, on the reverse strand, counting down.
ATTTCTTAACCTAATAGTTCTAATCTTATCATTTTTTAAGTCCTTTATTTGCTTCCAAGCTTGATCCTTTATGCTTCTTCAACCTGGAAAAAATGGAAACTAGAATATAATTTATCTTTCTTGTTCTTCACCCTTGGCTTGTGTAGAGTTCCTTGTTTTCTAGTAGTGGCAGATGAAGGAGGAGTATGAAGAAAAAGATTATGTTTAAAGTCATGGGATTATCTTCATTAGAACACATGGATTCTACTTCAGCTATGTGATGTGTCTATTTTATATAATATTTTACCCCCGTCCCTTGGTCATAATTAGTAGTGTTTTTGGCTCTTTAGAGCCACTTTTATTACTAATTGGTGTTTTCTTGTGTTTTCGTAAATTTGGTTGACTTTTGCAGAGATTTACACTTTTAGAGTATTTTCCCGAGATATTTTGGAGCAATCACGAGCACTGGAGAAGCACGACCAGATTTTATAGCCCAGGGCCGGTTAGAACCATCGAACCGGTGATTAAGGGCTCGGTGTAGGTGATACCGGGGCATTTGGACCGAGTATTAAAGACCGGAAGAGGAAACCCAGATTGGCCCGAAGAATTGGAGCCCAATCGTAGTTCAAATAGTGGCCCAAGAGGCGCGCCCGGCCGGGCGGGAGAAGCTAAGGTCGGCGCCTGGTGACGCGTCCGGCCGGGCGCGAGATTTATACTGACGAGCAAAAAGGCGCACTCGATTGGGCGGTGCCTCGCCCGATCGGGCGCGTGTAAATATTAGGAGTTAATTTTGTCGTTTAAGTTTGTTTTAGTTTAGGATTTGTACGGAGTATAAATACTCCTCCGTAATACGATTTTTGGCTCTCTCTCTTTTACTCTTTCTTTACCCTCTTAATTGTTTTCTTAGATTTCTTTCTCTTAAACCTTTGTTTTTAATCTACTCTTAATTCCAGATTTATTTTGGTAACGATTTCTCTTCTCTTAATCTTAGTTGTTTATTTTATTCCCTTAATCATGTCTTGCTTTATTGATTTGATTATATTAGTTTAGTTTCTATTATGTTTGAGTAGTTTTCTTTCTAGGGTTTATGGGGATCCATAAATAATATGAAGGGGTAATTTATTGTTGTTAATTGTCAATGCTAGATTAATTTCCTATTGATTGATTTAATGCTCTGTGATTAGATTAGGCCTGATCTTTTATGCAAGAGTTTGACAATATTGATTCGAGATTCGACATATGAGAATTGATGTTTAGGTCTAATTTCAAAAGGCAAGTTAATTTATAAATGGTTAGGTCGAGATTAGAAAGATGAGATTTAATACCGGTAAATTAATTGTGTGATTATAATACGTAGCGAAAGCCCTTTATAATCTGATTAATATATGCATTGATGAATGATTATTATATTCTATCCTGGAATATTATTTATTGGTGAACCTATGCCCTAGATCCTTTTATATATTATTTTCTCCTTATTCTTGATCTCCGTAGTTTAGCTTATTATTCAATTATAAATATTGGTTACTTCATAATCTAGATTATATTAGTTAATTAGGAATAGAAAGATCCGTTTCTCTGTGGATTCGACCCTACTTCCCTATCTACATTAGTTAGAGGATTTAGGAATTACTTTTGATTTGGGGATACGACTTTACCCTGTCAAAATTTGGCGCTGTTGCCGGGGAAACGGTTTTATTTTTATTTCTGATTGTTTTTGTAGTCTAGGTTATTTTCTTTTTGTCTCAGAGAACGTTAGTTATTTGAGGCAAATCTCACATTTGCTTCTAGTTTTTTGTTTATGCCAAGTGTTCCAGATCAGGGTACATCCCATTCGATCCTGAGATCGAACGTTCCTTCCATAGACAGAAAAATCTCTACAAGCAAATCCTGGCGGATTCTGGTGATTATAATAACCACCGAGACCCTCCAACTGGTTCTAGCGATTCAGAGGTATCATCAGACGCAGAATCAGAGATGGCGGTTCCAAAGAAGCTTAGTGATTACTCACAACCAAAGCTTACAGATTTTCCACATCTCACCCCCACTCCGGCTCTTGATGGGGTTTAATTTGAAATTAAACCTCAATTTATAACGATTATAGAGAGGAAGCAATTCAGTGGAGCTAAGGGTGAAGACCCAAATCTTCACATTGCCGACTATTGTCAATATTGCAATACCATCAGGCAAGCCGGGGTCACTCAAGACCAAATGAGGGAGATTCTCTTTCCCTTTTCTTTAACTGGAAAAGCTAAATTGTGGTTTAATGGCTTAAATAGAACTGCACTTGGTATAACTGACTGGGAAACTCTTGTTTTGAATTTTTTATAGCAAGTATTATCCTGCAGAGAGAACATCCGTACTACGAAGTGCGATTCAGAACTTTGCCCAAGAAGCCGATGAATCTTTATATGAAGCTTGGGAGAGGTTCAAGGGCCTACAAAGAGAATGCCCTCACCATAATTTAGAACAATGGCAGTTAATCCAAGCCTTCTACAATGGCATTGGAAATTCTTCTAGAATAATTTTAGATTCTGCAACTAGTGGGAGATTTATGAATCTTAATGTTGATGATGCAGGTCAGGTTATTGAAGATATGGCGATACATAATTCCCAATATGGGAATCCTAGAGGATTTGCTAACAAGGGAAAACATAGTGTTGACTCTGTATCCTTTTTGCAAGCTCAACTGACCTCTATATGCCAAAAATTAGATAATCTTAGCACTGCCAATGTAGCTAATGTTTCTGCGATTAATAATAATTCTAATGAGGCTTTCTGTGAAAATTGTGGAATTTTAGGTCATTGGGAACAAGATTGCAGGAGTTCCGTGGAGCAAGTTAATGCCTTTCAAGCTTATAAGCAGAATAACCCATACTCCAACACCTACAATCCTGAGTATCGGAACCATCCGTACCTTTCCTACCGGAGTACTAATGTTCAAAATCCACCACTACAAGAACCACAGGCGCCACAGCAACAACAGCAGAAATATTACCATCTTAATGCTGGCCAGAAGAACCAACCACAACAAACCTCCTCATCTTCCGACCCTTATTTGGTGGAAATTAAAGCAATGTTGGTTAATATGCAGAAGCACATGGAGAGTAGAGATGCGCAAATTGATCAAATTCTAGCACATAATAAAATTGTAGATAATCAAATTGCGCAAATTTTCGCTACTCTACAAGCCCGCCAGCAGGGAGCTCTGCCGGCACAGCCGACCAGGCCTACGGATCAAGCCTATGCAATTACTCTAAGGAGTGGTTCAAACTATGAAGGGCCCCCTATGCCCAGAGTTGATGAACCTGTTTTATTAAATAATGTTAATCTTGATTCCGTTAAACCTGACAATGTAGTTAATATCCCTGCAGGGCTAAAGCATAATACTAACATATCTAATTCTACATTGTAGGGTACGACTCCAGAGAAGGTGGCTACTCCAGACAAGAGAAACAATACTCCAAAGCCAATTATCAAACTTCCATTCCCCAATCGTCACTTGAAGACAAATTTGGATAAGCAGTTTGGTAAGTTCCTGGAGATGGTAAAAGATTTGAAGGTAACAGTTCCCTTCACTGAATTAATCACACAAATTCCTTCATATGCAAAATTTATGAAAGAAATATTGACAAGGAAAAGGTCTATTAGTGACGTTAGAGACAATAGCTTTCATTGCAGAGTGTAGTGCCGTACTTCAAAATAAGTCTCCTCCTAAATTAAAAGATCCGGGTAGTTTTTCTATCCCTTGTCATATAGGCAATCTAATGATTAATAATGCATTGTGTGATTTGGGTGCTAGCGTTAGTGTCATGCCATTATCTGTGTGTTCCAAGTTGAATATGGGTGAATTAAAAGCTACCAATATAACTCTACAAATGGCCAACCGTTCTTTCAAATACCCCTTGGTTGTTTTAGAGGATGTCCCCGTTAGGGTAGGTAAATTTTATATACCTGTTGAGTTTGTCGTTCTTGATATGGCTGAGGATATGCAAACTCCAATTATTTTGGGTAGACCATTCCTTAACACTGCAGGAGCAATCATAGATGTGAGAAGTGGTAAGTTAACACTATCAGTAGGGGATGATAAAATTGTTTTCAATCTTAATAATACCCCTAAAAGCCCCATGACCGAGGAGAAATGTTTTAGTGTTAATGTGGTTCAGAATTATTCTAACAAGCCCCAAGCTCTTGAAAAAGATCCCTTGGAGGCGGTATCTTGTGTTGCATCCTTTTCAGATGAGATAGACAAATGGCAGAAGGAAGTCGATGCAATAGAAAGAGCCCTCTACACTGTTGGTCTTGGTTTTGAGGACGAAAAGGTGGAATCAATCAAGCAAGTTGTGCGATTTGAGCCTACGGTAAGTATTCCGCCAGATCGAGTTGCAAGTGTTGAATGCAATGACAATTTGAAGCAACCCTCGATCAAAGAAGGATCTTTAGTGCGTAACATTGAAGACCTCCCAGTCCAAGTCAAGGAGGATCCACCAGATAAGGTGAATTGGCGCCCCACAGGGCATGTCAGGAAGCCGCGTTGCAGTCTAAACACTGCTAGACCGGGTGAGAAACCGCCCGATCAAGCGTTAGGCCAAGGGTCCTAGTTGTTATACTTGGTAAGAAGGTCGTGCGAGACCTAGATAAACCAGCGCTTTGCGGGAGGCAACCCGTATTTTTAATGCTTTTTAGACTAGTTTTTCTTTCCTTTTTCTTATGAGAGGAGAGATGAGGGAATTTAACGAGTTTTATGAGTGTTTGTATAGGTTTAAAGGAAAAGAGTTAGCCAAATTTTAGAGAAAAGAAGAAAATGAAAATTCAACAATTTAGCCTCGGGCCCGACCGGGCGAAGCTCGCCCGATCGGGTGAGAGAGCAAGGCTTCAAAATCAAGTAATTTCGCCTGACCGGGCGCGAGGAGAGGCGAAAATTTAAGCGTTAGATCGCTTGATCGGGCGAAGGTCGCCCGACCGGGCGTGAGAGTTGAAGGAAATTCGAGTAACAGATCGCCCGATCGGGCGAACGCCGTCCGACCGGGCGCGAGAACGAGACATCTAAAATAGCCCAGATCGCCCGATCGGGCGGTATGGCGCCCGACCGGGCGCGCCTATATTACGGATCTTCTTCTTCGTTTTTCCTTCTTTCCTCCTTCATTTCTTCTTTCCTTCATAACTTTCTCTCTCTAAAACTCAAATTTTCTCTGACTTCTCTCTAAGTTTTCTCCTTCATTCCTTAACCAAATCCAAAACTTTTTACACATTATTACTCCTCTCTTCATCCTCTATATTTCTATATAAAAAATTTCGGATTTTATTCAAATAAATTTTCATACCCATTTCTACCATGGCTTCAAAGAGGACTCGGTCTATTTTCGGTAGGAGCTCCAGTTCGAGGGAGGAATACGACCCAGATTTGCAACTCCCGTATTGGCCGACGATCCGTATCTCTAGCCGAGAGCAAAAGGAGCGGCTAGAACATTTAGGCCCCGTTCTTTAGAGCTGCTCTGCTCTGCTCTGCTCTACTCTGCTCAAATCGAATCTGCTCTGCTCTGCTTTGCTTAAAAGAAATCTGCTCTGCTCTGCTCAGCTCTACTCTATTTTCAAATAATAATTACTAATAATAATTAATATTCAATAATAATAATTATTTCAATATTCTACTTTTAATTTCAATCAATATTAATGTTTTATTATTATTATTATGATTAATATTATTGTTGGTATTATTATTATTATTATTATTATTATTATTATTATTTTTGTTATTATTATTAATTATTTTGATTATAAATTATTAATTATTATTATTTATTTATTATTATTATTATTATTATTATTATTATTATTATTGTTGTTGTTGTTGTTGTTGTTGTTATTGTTGTTGTTGTTGTTAGGAAAATTATTATTATTCCCTACAAATATTTTAAAAGAAACCTAGAAGTATTAAAATTATCATATAGTAGAAGGTAATGAACTTGTAACATTTTAATAAGCTACATTCATCATTAAGAATGAAGTGGAATGTTCATTTGGACACTTGAAAAAAATGTGGAGGATATTACATAACATGCCACAGGCGTCACAAAAGAGTCAAATGTCAATTATTATTGCCAAATGCACACTACATAATTTTATTCGGATGCATAAGCTTGGCATACCAATCATTCAACATGATGCGAATATAGGAACTGAAGATTTAACTATGTATGCACAATGGCGCAAAGATAGTATGGAGATAGTGAGACATGATATAGCACTTCGAATTTGGAGGGCTAACCGATCGGAAAGCGACAATGAAGGTGATAACAACCAAGATCAGAGCAACAATGAAGATGATGAGAATGTCAGTCATATGGAAGTGGATGGTTAACTATGCACGATGTTAGACGCTAATATAATTATATTCCTATTTTGATATGCGGTTGTAGTCATTTGAAAATGTTAAGTTGTACTGTTTTATCTTTCTACTATTAACATATGTTAAATATGATACATATTTATTTATAATAATAATAATAACAACAACAACAACAACATTGATAATAATAATAATAATAATAATAATAATAATAATAATAATAATAATAATAACATTATCAATAGTAGTAGTAGTAGTAATAATAATAATAATAATAATAATAATAATAATAATAACATTAATAATAGTATTAATAATAACACCATTAATAATAGTATTAATAATAATGTTGAAATCTGCTCTGCTCGGCTCGGCTCTGCTCTGCTCTGCTCTGCTCGGCTAAAATTTAATTTTCTCTGCTCTGCTGACCCCTGCTCTGCTCTGCCCAGAAGCTCAAAAGAACAGGGCCTTAATCGGGCGTGAGGTAATTCCTTCTCGGTGGTTACACTTCCATACTTTAGAATCATTTGGTTTGTATGATTTTGTAAAATAATTTTTTAATGACATTGGCATGAGAAAATTTGTTGATATGCACTATCCTACATTCCGAGAACTAACTTGTGAATTCTTGTCTTCTTTACAAGTTGTTAGTAGTAGAAATGGGCCGAATTTAATTTTAGGTTGAACAATAGGAATATTAGTTTAACTTATGTAGAATTTTGTAAATTATTTGAATTAAATTCTGAATTACTTCACCAATGACATGCGGACTATAAAATGGGTGACATATATCATGCTTTGACTGGTTTGCCTACTCCTGACCCCCAACATGCTAGTACCAAACCTATTCATCACCCTGTCCCAAAAATCTGGCAAAGATTTGCGGTTTGTGTTTTTTAGGTAGGAAACGAGCCCCATAATGCCCAAACTAACGAACTAGTTGTCATAGGACACTATGTGTATGGGTTCGGGAAATTGAACATAGGTAGGTTTGTTATTCACCATTTGAGTAGGCATGCCACGGCCAGCACCACATCAAAAACCCCCATCCGTTTAGGAGGCCTTATCACTCGAATAGCAGTGAAAAAGGCCGGTTTTGTAGTGGATGGACCCCACCAACTGACCAATTGTGGACCAGATACCTATTTGACTGCTAGGTATTTTGAGGAGTTGGGGGGTACGACCGGATAGCGAGCAGACACCCTTCTGGTGTATTAGGACTAGGAGCGAGCAACCTTTGCCATCTTCCCCTACCCAGTCCTGACTTGACCGCCTTTCCCCCAGGGCAACCATCCTATACATATGATATTCTAGTTGCCAACGCTAGGGGGCAAGCACCACCACCATTAGTTCCACCACCCCAGCCTCAGCCTCAGCTCGAGGTGCATCTCTCCACCTCGCATGTCTCACTCCGTCCCTCATGTTGACTCTGACCCAGTTTGGGACCTTCAGAGTATAGGTCAAGCCTTAGGACGTATCGAGCATTCCCATACTGACCTTAGGAGGATGGTAGGCTCCATAGACCAGAGTTAGGGTACCTAGAGAGGAGCCAGGGTAGAGCTTTCTACCCTATGTACGATGATTATGCTCGTCGGGGCAACATCCCTGACGACGCTATTCACCCTGACTGGTTTCAGCCTCCACCCCAGGGATACGATAGGGATCTCACAGCCCATGGTATTTACACTAACTATTCTTCCTTCCATGGGTACGGCCAGGACATTCCTTTCGGGGACCGGCGGGGGGGGGGGGGGGGGAGTTTTTCATGTTGATTAATTTAGGTGGTAGCTCTTCTGGTGCAGGTGGTGCAAGTGGAAGTGGAGGTGCAGGATTCGGCTCCATGGATGAGGATGATCAGGACTAGCTATGCTGGGCTAGTTCCCGAGCCAATGAGGACATTGTCTGATTCTGGCTTGGGGAGATTTTGGATTTGGTATCTTTCTTTTTCTCTTTTCTTTTATTTTTGGTGTGTTTTCTAGTTTAGATTTATTGTTTCTAGGTTAGTTTTATTTCTTTCTTATATATGAAAATACAAAAAAATTAAAAAATAAAAAAAATCCAAAAATACGTCCCAATGAATTGTAAATCATGCTTCCCTGTGCCCCTTACTTGAGAAAATTGTTTTGATTCTTGGTATATTATGATAAGCATTGTAGATTAGTTGATCATGATTTGATGTTTGATTGCCTTGGAACCTTAACATGCGTCAATTTTGTCCAACTACTTGTGAATATAGTGCTTCACTAGTTGATTTGATTAGGAATGTGTGTTAGTTCCTGGTATGTCAATGAATTTAAGTATTGGTTTGCAACTATAAGTAATGTTTGTATGATTCATTATTATGCACATTGTGGAGGATGAAGGCGTTTATTCTTTTAGTAGCCTCCAGATGATTGTAGATACATTTGTTCCCTTAGCTTCTTGCTACCCATGTTGTTGCCTTGACTTTTTGTTGTTTTATTAGCCACATTACAAGCCCATTTTTCCTCATTGGTTACTATTCCCAAGCTTGGCTTGGGGGAGCTATTAGTGAGTGAGGTGAGGGAGTTTGTAGTGTGCATATTATTTGCACAATTTGGGTGGGTTTTGAGTAGTTGTTTTGTTTTTTATCATGTTTATTTTTGATGAGTTTGAGAGTTATATATTTTCCTGAAAAAAATAAAGCATGATGTTATGAAAAAAAAGAAGTTCAAGAAAGAAAAAAATGTGAAAAAATAAGTGAACTTCAATAGAAAAAAAAAGCAGAAAAGAAAAAAAATGTTAAATGTTCAAATGTTCTAGTGGGAGGTTGATTCAAGGAGAAAAAAATAAAAGCTTCAATGAAAAATTCAAGTTTGGAAATAAAGTTTGCTTATTCACTCCACTTCTTCATTATTATATTTTTATGAGTGGAATTGTAAGTGTTGGGATTGTTTATTATGATTGGAGTATATTTGGTTGATGTTAGAGTTGGTTATGTAGGAGATGTTGATCTTTATTTATTTTGATCATGGGTTTTATTAGGATTTGCTCCCTTTAAGCATAGCTTTTCTCTCACTTGTTCCCAAATGATTCCTACCCTTTACCCTAGCCTCACATTACAAGCTTTAAAGACCTTCCGACCTTTGTGCATAGAATTGTAAGAATGTGAAAGTGTTGTTTATCAATGCAAGTTATGATTTGACATATTTCGAGTCGACTAATAGGTTGAGCGTTCATTGTTTTATACACACGAGAGTGTGAGTTGGGAGGGCATTGTTCACATAAAGGGGTTGGTTGGAGAGCGATCAAGTACATCTTTTACTCGCCACATAAATGAGAGTTGAGTGTGTGAGCACTAGTCTTGAATTTTATATGCTCTTGTGGTTTGCTCTATTTGACAATTGTTAGGGGAGATTGGTAGTTAGATGGATTTGATTGGTTGATTTTCAAGCATGTTTATTTGATTTACCCTGAATCGTTTGTGCTTGATTTTTACTTTTTGGGGTGAAGCATATTTATTGAATCATTGATGAGATCTTTGCTTAGGGACAAGCAAAGGTTTGGCTTGGGGGAGTTTGATGTGTCTATTTTATATAGTATTTTACCCCTGTCCCTTGGTCATAATTAGTAGTGTTTTTTGGCTCTTTAGAGCCACTTTTATTACTAATTGGTGTTTTCTAGTGTTTTCGTAGTGGTTGACTTTTGCAGGGATTTACACTTTTGGAGTATTTTCCCGAGATATTTTGGAGCAATCACGAGCACTGGAGAAGCACGACCAAATTTTATAGCCCAGGGCCGGTTAAAACCATCAAACCGATGATTAAGGGCTCGGTGTAGGTGATATCGGGGCATTTGGACCGAGTATTAAAGACCGGAAGAGGAAACCCAGATTGGCCCGAAGAATTGGAGCCCAATCGTAGTTCAAATAGTGGCCCAAGAGGCGCCCCCGGCCGGGCGGGAGAAGCTAAGGTCGGCGCCCAGTGACGCGCCTGGCTGGGCGCGAGATTTATACTGACGAGAAAAAAGGCGCGCCCGATTGGGCGGTGCCTCGCCCGATCGGGCGCGTGTAAATATTAGGTGTTAATTTTGTCGTTTAAGTTTGTTTTAGTTTAGGATTTGTACGGAGTATAAATACTCCTCCGTAATACGATTTTTGGCTCTCTCTCTCTCTCTCTTTTACTCTTTCTTTACCCTCTTAATTGTTTTCTTAGATTTCTTTCTCTTAAACTTTTGTTCTTAATCTACTCTTAATTCCAGATTTATTTTGGTAACGATTTCTCTTCTCTTAATCTTAGTTGTTTATTTTATTCCCTTAATCATGTCTTGCTTTATTGATTTGATTAGTTTAGTTTCTATTATGTTTGAGTAGTTTTCTTTCTAGGGTTTATGGGGATCCATAAATAATATGAAGGGGTAATTTATTGTTGTTAATTATCAATGCTAGATTAATTTCCTATTGATTGATTTAATGCTATGTGACTAGATTAGGCCTGATCTTTTATGCAAGAGTTTGACAATATTGATTCGAGATTCGACAGATGAGAATTGATGTTTAGGTCTAGTTTCAATAGGTAGGTTAATTTATAAATGGTTAGGTCGAGATTCGAAAGATGAGATTTAATATCGGTAAATTAATTGTGTGATTATAATATGTAGCGAAAGCCCTTTATAATCTGATTAATATATGCATTGATGAATGATTATTATATTCTATCCTGGAATATTATTTATTGGTGAACCTGTGCCCTAGATCCTTTTCTATATTATTTTCTCCTTATTCTTGATCTCCGTAGTTTAGCTTATTATTCAATTATAAATATTGGTTACTTCATAATCTAGATTATATTAGTTAATTAGGAATAGAAAGATCTGTTTCTCTGTGGATTCGACCCTACTTCCCTATCTACATTAGTTAGAGGATTTAGGAATTACGTTTGATTTGGGGATACGACTTTACCCTGTCACTATGTCAGTGGTAGAATTGTCTCTCCTAGGAACTTCACTCCCATTCTTAATGCTTCAACCAGACCCAACAATATGGTTTACCACTTCAGAATTAAGATAAATCTTGACCTTTTCCTTTCAGGTCATCTTGTTGTGTCTTCTCTCAACTAGGCTCACTCATAGGCGGTCGTACACCTAAAAAAAATAATACGTAACTAATCCTCCTGATTATGTAGTAGGGTAAGTCACAGTCGACCCCACAAAGAGAAGGTTGTTTAACAATCAACTTTTACTAATGAAAAAACTAAATACGAGATAGAATAATAAATTAAATAGCTATGGATACTCAAATATCAAATATGAAACAAATTATAATAAAAAGATCTAGAATTAAGTATCTCCAATCAATAGATAATCCCTTGATAATACATAATTAGGAGTATTTATAATAAATCTAGGAATTAGGATAGAATCACCAATTAATAGATAATCACTAGCATAATCAATACAAGACTACAAATTATTACTCCAATCAATCAATTCTATGATCATAAGGAAAAGTAATTCCTAGATAATACCAAAGGTCTCTCTCTCGAGTTATCAATGACTTCATTCCCTAATCACAATCAAACCTATTTTCATGGAATCATGCAAACTAGAGACATTAATAAGCACATTACTCTAACTTCCTAATCATTCATCAAACTATTCTCATGATGAACTTTAAACACTTAATTAATACATTCAATTCCATTAAAACCCAACTCTCGTTGCGATTAAAACAATGGAATGATAACAATACTAATGATCTCTAATCTAGTATTGGCATAAGCACAATATAATCAATTAAGCATTAACATTATAAATAATTAATTGAGAATTTATTAGAACAAATCAAGTATCAATCATGGGTAGGGTTAAACCTAACCCTAGAAAAATAATCTACACTAGCATAATAAAAGGAATAAACATAACATAGAGAGAAGAAGAAATTATAATACTTGAATAAAATAAAACTAGAGAGAAAACTAGGGTTCTAAAGTAATGGAGTTTTGGGATATAAAGCTAAGGAGTATTTATAATAAATCTAGGAATTAGGATAGAATTAGGAAAATATTCCTCTAATAAGATGATTTATTCGTCCTTGCACGGACGTGCTAGCATGAGGCACGTCCGTGTCTCGCTGCTGCACGCGTAGCTCTTTTTAAAACGGTCATAAATTGAGTTCTAGAGCTTTGTTTGAGGCGTGTAATATATCGTTAAAAAGCTCTTGAGTCTAATTTCAAATGAAATTTGAATCACTACAATATAATTTGTACATCAAAAGTTATAATCAAGATAGTGGATGGGACTCATATTCGTCAAATCTTTCATTAACGCCTTTGCTTCTTTCTATCCTTATTTCCTCTCGAACACATAATTTGAGATCCTTGCGCAATATAGCTTCATACTCCATGATTATTATACTCAAAATTAGCCAACCATTAATCCATTTGCATCTAAATCACTTGAAAATCATCAAAACACACAAACGGAGAGTAGTAGAGCATAACCTAAGCAAATAATGTAAAAATACACCTTAGACCTCTAAATCTATAAGCAGTAAAGTGTAGATATACACCTAAAATATGTACAAATTAGGACCTATCACTCACCATCCTAGCAAGCATGGACAAGGCTTTTGGACCTTTGGGGCCCCTTGCCTTGTAAATCATAATGTTATGCGTAACCTTTGTAGCCATGTCCTTTGTTCTTACGGTCATCCAAAAGTTAGCGAAACAATTGAAGAAAGTCTTTACCTTGTATGAGTTTTGTGAAAGACAATTTTGGTAAGTTTTAGGGACCAAAATTTGTTCATTTCATTGGAGAAAACATAGGTTTTCCCTGGTCCCTTGTCCTTACCATGTCTTAATTGCTGATTGTTTGAAGAATTGTTTGATTCTTTATCATTTATTTCAAAAGAAGTATAATTATTATGAGTAGGGATAAAACTCTCTTGCTACTGCCATATCACTAGCAAAATCCGTGACAAGCGAGCTCGTAACACCACTTAGATTGTTGGCATAAGACTATCGGTTACACATTAGGCTAATAAACAACTCCTTGAGTTTTCCCTTTTTTATTTTATTGTGAGTGAGTTAAATCGGAATCCTCAGTACCTCTCTTACTAATGGGATTATTAGCCTTGGAGCATAGGCCCTTCACTTTCTCCATCTCTTAGAGAATGTCCTGGTAATTAAGCTCAACCTAGGTAGCCTTGCCAAGGTCCTCATTAGCCTATTCTATTTGGTAGATCTTGATTTCAGCTAAGGAAGGGCTTCGACATTACTGCTATCAAGCATGATGACCCGGAAGCAGAGCTCCTTAGTTTGTTCATAATCACGGCCCTTTAGAGCACAAGCTGCAAGATTGAACTATAGTGCAATAAGTGCAATAACAAGCTTCCATAGAATCACATTGTCCTCTTCATTTCTTCGCAAACCAAATCATAGAAATTTTAGCCCTTTATCCTATTTAGTTCCAGCATAAACAAACCAGTGGCAGATCTAGGATTTTCATGCTTGTGAGTAACCCAAAAGGCCTACATTATTAATCTGATGCCACCCTAAAGGCCTACATTATTGATCTAATGCCACCCTAAAGACCTTCCCCTGTCACCACCACCAAAAACCTTACTCCTGCCCCGATCACCTCCGTTTTCACCTCCAACAACCGTGAGCCACCACCTACCACCACCAGCCAAACCTTAACCACCCCAAACCAAAAATCACCAAAATTTTGAAATAAAGAAAAAAATCATAAATTTCCAGATCTAAATACAAAAAAAAAGAAAAAGAAAAAGAAAAAAAAGGCCAAAATTACCATATATGCAAACCACAAAAAATCACACCAAAAACCCACAAAAATTAAACATGAATCAACGAAATCAACCAAAATAAACTGAAATTAAACAACAAAATCAAAATTAAACCACCTTAAAACAAAATCAACCCCAAAAAAATCAACATACCTTGAAATATTTCACCTTTTTTGGATTTAAAAGGTCAAAATCGACCATGAAAATTCCAGATCTGGAATTTTTCATGGTTGAGATTGACCAAAAAAACCGTAAACTTTGAAGAGAAAAAATGAATGCTCACGATTTGCCAAAAAACGCTAGAGAAGGGAGGAGTGACAAAGGAGTGAGAAAGGAGGAAGTCAGGAAAAAAGGAGGAAGTCAGGAAGGAGTGACAAGGAAGGAGGAGAGAGAAAGGAGTGAGAAAGGAGGAAGTCAGAAAGGAGTAAGAAGGGAGGAGAGAGAATGTCAGGGCCTTTTGCTTCACGGATCACGTGTCTTTCTTTTTCGTTTTCTTTCTTTTTTTTTTTTAATTAAACTTAATTTTTTTTTTCACACTGCTGAATCACGTGCATCAGCATGCACCCATGTAGATCCACCCTTGAAACAAACTCACCTTCTTTAAACCAAGCAGTACTGTAGGCGTCGTTCTAAGTGCGCCTTCTTTAAGCATGTGTGAATATGCTTGGCACTCATAGGAAGTGGGAATTGACGTATACGATTAGGGACAAATAAAGTAGGGAGCCGCCAACAAATTTTTAAGGAACTTGTTTCACGGATCATAAAAGGCAACCACGATAAAGGGACAACGATAGGCAACAACGATTGACCCATGAAGGTTACACCCCATTCATAATCCATGAGATTACTAACTCCATATGGTTCGGAACCACGAAAGGAGGTTCGGGGATGATGGTACGAAAGTGAGTCATTGAGTCACATTTGCCCGTATAGGCCTCTACTCGATTCTTATTATGAAAAGTGATTCATGCGATCTTAAAGGCATGCAAACAAAGATTCAATTCACTCCAAACTATTATTATGCTAAATTGGTTAAATATTAATGCAACACGTGATTCTAAAATATTAGTGATCACTTTTTTTAATAACAAGATTAAAAAGGAACCTAAACGGTTGTCCAAATCATCTTAGTAGGCGTAATTTTCAATCACATATTCCCTTTTAATATGAAATATGGTGATCAATAAATATATAATAGAATAAACATTAATATTGGAAGCAATTTAACAACAAACTGTTAGTCAAATCAAATATAAATTAACCTAATCATGATAATAGCAATAAAAAATAAAATAAGTAATTAAATTAATTAATTAATCACATTTCACGCGCTCCTTTAAATTGCTACATCATGAATAAATTGTTAGTAACTTCAATAAAAAAAATATAAATCAAATTGAAATTAAATTAAATTAAAAGTAGAGTTGATTTAGTCCAATCCCTTAGTTAATTATACCTTTCACGCCTTGATTTAAGGACGGAACCTCGGGTGTATGGACTACTTGAGTGCTTAGGGGAAGTATTATGGAAGAATAAGGTGATTAGGCTTCAGGCTAAAGCAAGAGAGAAAGAGAGAAGAGAATGATTGTTGGTGTAGAGGGAGAGAGAATGATTTTTGATGTCCCGAACTGTAGAAAGGAGGGGGTATTTATAGAGGAAATGAGTAGGGGATCGCACGGATCCCTAGAAAATATAAAAGCCTAATTTGGAGCACCGTGACACAGTCACTGTCTGCCACTACACGACAATGGGTGCCGTGACACGGTATAGATTACCGTGTTGGCTGCACAATTTTGCCCTAAACTGATAAAACGCGTGAAAATTGTACGCGGAGAGTACGCATATAAATCCCGTGTCACAGTATGTGTACCGTGACACAGCAAAGAACACCGCGACGGGGCACAGTCCACCGTGTCACGGCATGTGGCACCGTGTACATCATACCCAATATTCTACCCAGATTCATAAATGCATGAGAAAACGCAGAAAATACAGAAAAAAAGCACCTTGACACGGTGTACAGTATTGTGTCACGGTAATATGCACCGTGCCATGTCATCTTTTGTCGCGACGCGGCATTTTAGCTGTTGCGCGGTAATTCAAGTTTTGTACGCGTTTTTAAAGCTACCATAACTTTTGATCCGTAACTTGGAATAAGGCATATAATATATCATTGGAAAGATTATCAAGTCTAATTTCCAACCCAATTAGAATAAGGTTAAAATCATTGGTAGATTTTAAGATATGGCCGTTTTAGTGAAAGGGTTTCGGTTTTGGGCTGAGTTTAGTACTTTGCTCATATCTTCTTCGTTTTAAATCAGAGCTGGGCTTATGATATATTGTTGGAAATCTTATTTCAAGTACTATCCAACCAAATAAATAATTGGATCAAAATTATGGGGCCACAAAATCAGTTTCTCTCTGTTTTGTGATGTTAACACGACAAGTGGAAAGTTATGGTTTAGGGAAATGAGTTAGGAATTGGATTGGTTTATGAAATTCATTGAATGGAACACATGAATTTAAGAACTCCAAAGATTAAATACTCAACCCGACCAATATTGGCTGTAAAAGGTTGTTCATCATCAGGTTTGGTTTTGGGGAGACATTTTTAGGTGTCTACAAGTACCCTCATCTTTCAAAACCTTGGCTAGATTATAGATGTTTTGGGGGAAATTATTTACTCCCTCTGTGTTTTAATAAATGATACACTTACTGAATTCGGTCGTGGTTTGATAAGTCTTTATATACACTTCCTTTCTTTTAGCGAAAAACTACATTTTAATATTACATGTTCTCTCTCATGTTCTCCATCCAAACCCACTACCATTTTTTTAATTTCTTTCCTCCCACATTCATTAATTACTTTACAATAAATTATTAACTCCACTAATTTTTTTTACGAATTTTTAATATTATAAGTACGTCACTGCCTTCTTATTTTATTTTAAGTCAATAAATTGTCTAAAACCATGTGCCGATCAAAAGAAAAGGAGTAGCAAACTCGACAATTTTTTCATCACAATAAGCATTCAAGTGAGTGAGTATAAGAGCATTAAGTAGTTTACAAAAATGCATACTACTAGCGAGCTGAAGGAAGGCTAAACAATTCAAAGAACTGAAACACTTGCTTGCGATTAAAAAAAAAACAAGGAAAAAAAACACAAATTGAAAGAACTATCCGTAAAGGTGAGCAGAACAAAACAACAAAAAGGTTCATGAAATCAACGAGTGACCCATTTGCTAAAAGTTAAGAGGCGGTGGTTGGAGCACCACCACAAAGAAAGTACGACCTCGAAACTATAGCGAAGCCCAAGCCCAAGAAGTGCCTTGATCCTTGGAATTACCCCACGCGGCCTAACGGGAAGAGGCTCCCCAGCGACCGAGGAAGAGGACCAACCCGTCCTTGGAATTATACTTAATTTTCTTTGACCGTCTTTTTATGATTTATCTATTAGAAAAAAAATAGTCACGTGAGATCTAATTAGATTCGTCTTGAAATTTACTTTTTAAATATCAATTTTTTATAATTTTTACAAAAGTATAATTAAAGATATTAATAGCCAAAGTAATGCATTGACAAGCGTGAAACCCCTTATGGTACAATATAAAAGAACGAAGGAAGTAATAGAAATTTTATCCACCATTTTATAGGGTCTTCTTTAATAATTTTCATTGTTACTCTTCACCTTTACAAGTAATTACGTTATAAACAAAAAAAAAAAAAGGATTTCAACTAGGGTACCAAAAACATCTTGGTCAATTTAACAAGACCCTTTTTAAGAAAATATATACACCAGACCTCTGAATTTCACGTAGAGTGCCTTACAATATTGGTGTGCTTATAACACATCCCCTAATGCCATTGAAACCAGATTGTCTATTGGCCTCTCAAGCTCTATGTCAAACTAAGAAATTTTAAGATCACATAAGATGACGAGTGAAACAAATCCATGTTGTGATTATTAATTTTGATTTTGTATTTGGTATAAGGCAATTGAAATGCAATTCAAAGAGCTCATTTGTTGGGTTTTACTCTAATCCAATTACGAGTGCGGAAATAACCCTTATACGGATCCATATTGTGGGGAATATTTGAAGCATCCCACACTTGAGCCCCACTGTGATCATACACTTAAGCATGGTGACATCTAAAGGGAAGGAAGCTAGAGCAAAAGAGTCGCCAACAAGTTTTAGGAGCTTGTAAACTGTTTACTGGGTGAAGGTTACACCCCTTCACGGTCCATGAGGTCGCTAACTTTATAGTGGT